>NC_089277.1:40089220-40331720 GCF_963678975.1 Dysidea avara | reverse complement strand
GCAGTAGTAGCAAGACAAGCAGAAAGTTATCTAAAATGGAGAAGAAAGAACTTAAAGCTCTTGCTAAGAGGGAGAAACGTGAGCGTAAAGAACGCAAGAAACTCTCTAAGAAACTGAAGGGCAGTAATAAATCACTTGCCGACCTAGATGGGACAGGCGCACATACGGACACTGAGGATATGTCACCATCAAGAGCTCCTTCACGGAGTTCATCCCTCTGGACTGGAGACGACAACCATCGGACATTGGTGCGTAGTCTGTCCAATCCAGAGTCTGTATTACGTCGTCGTCGAGCTCAGAAGAGTAGTCGTAGTCGTGAGTCTACCCCAGCTAGTGAAACAATTAGGTGAGTGGGCTGGTTGCTATGGACACTATTTTGAGACCAGCTAAACTGAATATTCATATACCCATGTGTTACATGTGAAGGGAGATAAGCCCTCAACTAACCAAACAAATATACTGTGCATTTTTCAATTGGGAGCCATCAGCATAACCCTCATTGTGTAAACCCTTAGAAGTTGACCCCTTATCCTTGACAACAATTGTGTGTTGTGGATAACTGTGCAGCTGTTGACCAGGTGACTCGTTCAGTGTAAACCTGACATGACGATATGAATTTTTTGAATTCTTCATTATTAAATCAGCCTCATATGACAATAAGTTACAACCCTATAAAGTAGCAACAACAGAAAAATCGATTTGTACAACAAGTATTGGGAAAATGAATTACAGGTGCTTACAAAAACCTTTGTAATTACGAATGCAATGATATATTGTTCACTGTGAATAGGAGAATTCATTTCTGATAAGTATTTCCTTATATCAGAGCACATACAGACATGAAATCAGTGAAGAAAATTGATTGCATAACGACTGCTTTCAACATGATGTAAACAAATTCCCATAACTCATGTATCTGTTGGTCTACTACAGCTCAACAAAAATTTTTGAACTGTTGAGAAGGCAAATAAGATGATATCACTGTTAAACCCTTTCTTTATCAAAAGTGAAGTGGACAGATTTAGCAAATCATAGTAATTAATGATTTATTGTGGTTTGTCCATTATGTCAGGTTTTTGATTGACTTGTAAGGGAGATAGGCCTCCTCTGAAATAAACTTCCTTGTTTCCCCTAGCTCCGTTGTTACTATGATGACCAGTACAAATATACAAGAGTGTATGCAGTCATCTATTAATTGGTACTTTACTGGTCTGACATAATACCTGGATCATGTGATACACAATACCTGGATCATGTGATACACGAGATTAATGCGTCATGAAAAATAGTGTTACCTTCTTTATATGACTGTTCTATTAGAGTATTTGACAGTAGGTGAATGTTAGACTATTTAAATAACTTGGTAATTAGCAGAAGGAATGGAGAAATTCAACACTTTTACATCACATGTCCGAGACATTTGTGGTTGAGAGAGAGTCTATACTGTATCACAGCTGGGATTTGTTGATAATGATGACATCACAGCCGGGATGTGGTGATAATGATAACTGTGGAAACAATGTAACCAAATATTTTATATCTCAGGACATATTTGGATTGAGTGTTACTGTAGTAATGTGGTTTTCCCTTTCAGAGGAAACTAAATTCTTAATGCTGAGGGTTTTCCTTAATTAATGTTAGGAGTTTTTTAATGGAGAGGTTGTTACCAGAGAGGCTGTTAACAGAGAGGTTGTTAACAGAGAGGTTGTTAACAGAGAGGTTGTTAACAGAGAGGTTGTTAGCAGAGAGGTTGTTAACAGAGAGGTTGTTAACAGAGAGGTTGTTAACAGAGAGGTTGTTAGCAGAGAGGTTGTTAGCAGAGAGGTTGTTAACAGAGAGGTTGTTATCAGAGAGGTTGTTAACAGAGAGGTTGTTATCAGAGAGGTTGTTAACAGAAAGGTTGTTATCAGAGAGGTTGTTACCAGAGAGGTTGTTAGCAGAGAGGTTGTTAGCAGAGAGGTTGTTATCAGAGAGGTTGTTAACAGAGAGGTTGTTATCAGAGAGGTTGTTAACAGAGAGGTTGTTAACAGAGAGGTTGTTAACAGAGAGGTTGTTAGCAGAGAGGTTGTTATCAGATAGGTTGTTAACAGAGAGGTTGTTATCAGAGAGGTTGTTACCAGAGAGGTTGTTAGCAGAGAGGTTGTTAACAGAGAGGTTGTTAACAGAGAGGTTGTTAACAGAGAGGTTGTTAGCAGAGAGGTTGTTAACAGAGAGGTTGTTAACAGAGAGGTTGTTATCAGAGAGGTTGTTATCAGAGAGGTTGTTAACAGAGAGGTTGTTATCAGAGAGGTTGTTAACAGAGAGGTTGTTAACAGAGAGGTTGTTAACAGAGAGGTTGTTAGCAGAGAGGTTGTTATCAGAGAGGTTGTTATCAGAGAGGTTGTTATCAGAGAGGTTGTTAACAGAGAGGTTGTTATCAGAGAGGTTGTTAACAGAGAGGTTGTTAACAGAGAGGTTGTTAACAGAGAGGTTGTTAAAAGAGAGGTTGTTAACAGAGAGGTTGTTAGCAGAGAGGTTGTTAGCAGAGAGATTGTTACCAGAGAGGTTGTTACCAGAGAGGTTGTTAGCAGAGAGGTTGTTAACAGAGAGGTTGTTAACAGAGAGGTTGTTAACAGAGAGGTTGTTAACAGAGAGGTTGTTAACAGAGAGGTTGTTAGCAGAGAGTTTGTTAACAGAGAGGTTGTTAACAGAGAGGTTGTTAACAGAGAGGTTGTTAGCAGAGAGGTTGTTATCAGAGAGGTTGTTAACAGAGAGGCTGTTAGCAGATAGGTTGTTAACAGAGAGGTTGTTAACAGAGAGGTTGTTAACAGAGAGGTTGTTAGCAGAGAGGTTGTTATCAGATAGGTTGTTAACAGAGAGGTTGTTATCAGAGAGGTTGTTAGCAGAGAGGTTGTTAACAGAGAGGTTGTTACCAGAGAGGTTGTTACCAGAGAGGTTGTTAACAGAGAGGTTGTTAACAGAGAGGTTGTTAACAGAGAGGTTGTTAACAGAGAGGTTGTTAGCAGAGAGGTTGTTAACAGAGAGGTTGTTAACAGAGAGGTTGTTAGCAGAGAGGTTGTTATCAGAGAGGTTGTTAACAGAGAGGTTGTTATCAGAGAGGTTGTTAACAGAGAGGTTGTTAACAGAGAGGTTGTTAGCAGAGAGGTTGTTAGCAGAGAGATTGTTACCAGAGAGGTTGTTACCAGAGAGGTTGTTAGCAGAGAGGTTGTTAACAGAGAGGTTGTTAACAGAGAGGTTGTTAACAGAGAGGTTGTTAACAGAGAGGTTGTTAACAGAGAGGTTGTTAGCAGAGAGTTTGTTAACAGAGAGGTTGTTAACAGAGAGGTTGTTAACAGAGAGGTTGTTAGCAGAGAGGTTGTTATCAGAGAGGTTGTTAACAGAGAGGCTGTTAGCAGATAGGTTGTTAACAGAGAGGTTGTTAACAGAGAGGTTGTTAACAGAGAGGTTGTTAGCAGAGAGGTTGTTATCAGATAGGTTGTTAACAGAGAGGTTGTTATCAGAGAGGTTGTTAGCAGAGAGGTTGTTAACAGAGAGGTTGTTACCAGAGAGGTTGTTACCAGAGAGGTTGTTAACAGAGAGGTTGTTAACAGAGAGGTTGTTAACAGAGAGGTTGTTAACAGAGAGGTTGTTAGCAGAGAGGTTGTTAACAGAGAGGTTGTTAACAGAGAGGTTGTTAGCAGAGAGGTTGTTATCAGAGAGGTTGTTAACAGAGAGGTTGTTATCAGAGAGGTTGTTAACAGAGAGGTTGTTAACAGAGAGGTTGTTAACAGAGAGGTTGTTAACAGAGAGGTTGTTAACAGAGAGGTTGTTAACAGAGAGGTTGTTAACAGAGAGGTTGTTAGCAGAGAGGTTGTTATCAGAGAGGTTGTTAACAGAGAGGTTGTTATCAGAGAGGTTGTTAACAGAGAGGTTGTTATCAGAGAGGTTGTTAGCAGAGAGGTTGTTAACAGAGAGGTTGTTAGCAGAGAGGTTGTTAGCAGAGAGGTTGTTAGCAGAGAGGTTGTTAACAGAGAGGTTGTTATCAGAGAGGTTGTTAGCAGAGAGGGAGTTTGTAAAAGGCGGAATAAGGAATAGCGGAATAACGGAATAACGGAATAACTCGCATCACAACGAATGGGCATTTATATGGCTTATGCAATGTTAGGGTGATTGCACTGTTACAGCTGTGAACTCATCCCTCGTAGATATCCTTACAATGTAGGGTGATTGCGTGTACTGTTACGGCTGTGAACTACACTGCTTCGTCACTCATAGATGTCCTAGCGAAATGATTACTATACGCTCTTACTACTACTGTATGTAGCTAAGCTAGAATATACGGTAGTTAGCTATTAGTTTCGTTTTCGAGTCTTCATCCTTCCAGTGGAGGAATGAAACGAAACGACTGTCACGCCCCCTTTGCTGCTCATGACGTTGGTACCATACTTAACATACAGTACCCGCTTACGAAGTGCAAAATTACATTTGATTATAGCTCTTACTAGCTACTATTGTATGTAAAGTATGGTACTAATGTCGCGAGCAAAAGGGGGTGTGACAGCCGTTTCGTTTCATCTCTCCACTGGAAGGATGAAGACTTAAAACGAAACTAATAGCTAACTACTGTATACTTTAGCTGTGCTAGCGCAATGATACTTAGCTACATACAGTAGTAGTAAGAGCGTATAGTAATCACTTCGCTAGGACGGCTATGAGCGACGAAGCAGTGTAGTTCACAACTGTAACAGTACACGCAATCACCCTACATTGTAAGGATATCTACGAGGGATGAGTTCACAGCTGTAACAGTGCAATCACCCTAACATTGCATAAGCCATATAAATGCCCATTCGTTGTGATGCGAGTTATTCCGTTATTCTGCTATTCCTTATTCCGCCTTTTACAAACTCCCTAGCAGAGAGGTTGTTATCAGAGAGGTTGTTAGCAGAGAGGTTGTTAACAGAGAGGTTTAACAACCTCACTTCTATTACCACTCTAATAGAACAGTCAGATTATTACGGTTAGATATACAGTTGCTAGAAGGCTTGATGTACTGTTTACTACAATACTCCTGAAGCAGGAAACACCAGTGTGCCAGTTCCATCACCCAGCCCATTCAGTGAGTTTATATAACTTAATACAGTGCACCCTGAACTTCAAGCAATGATAAAAGTGTTTAGATAAGTGAATTATTCAGATAACTGAAGACCACACATTTATACAGAGCTCTGTTGAAATACTCTAATAGAACATACATCTGTATTCATAGTACTCTAATAAAACAAGTTGTTTCTGATTTCGGCTAAACGAGGGTATGGATTAACGAGAGTCAGATAACTGAGGGTTTACTGTATCATTGTTTATCTCAAACTTTGTTCAATTGACAGTCAGTGTATTGTGCTAGCTGTTATGGATAATCAGGGTTTGAAATTATCGAAGTCCTGTGGTATGATAATGTGATGCAGTACAGCAGCTAGTGTGGCTAACAGCTAGTGTGGCTAACAGCTAGTGTGGCTAACAGCTAGTGTGGCTAACAGCTAGTGTGTGGGTAGCAGAGATACACTTCACCAGCTAAAACATTGTACATGCTATAATAGTCCAGTTTGAAAACAGCTCAGTCCTTCATACTTCTGTGATCTTTGTAAGTATCCTAACTTGTTAATAGGGCTGAGCGATACTGCCATTTTAGTATCACGATCGATACTAAAGCCACTATTCATGATACTGAATAGTTCATGATACTTACAAATAAGTCAATCATAGCTGGTGCTATTTAGTGTATTGCTCAGTATTCCTGCAGGAAGTCTTTAAAGGTAGCATCAAACTAACCACTATCATCCTTGTTTACAGTTATTGTAACACATGCTTTGAGGTTATGTTATGGTGTTCACACCTCTCTGCAGGGGTAACCAGGTTATGACTTACAAGGATTCTTATCCTATATAGTAAAATGACAGTAATGTACAGGCATGGTATCACGATAGTTAATAACAAAATATCACGATATCGATACTTTCAAAATATCGTGATATATCGTTAAAATGATAATATCGCTCAGCCCTACTTGTTACACTGGTATAATGAGTATCCTAACTTGTTACGCTGGTATATTATGGGTATCCTAACTTGTTACACTGGTATATTATGAGTATCCTAACTTGTTACAGTGATATTATAGGCTTGTCAGTGAGATTGGCCTTATGTGATGACTGTTTTATTTCAAGTGTAGTGTATGTTCTATTAGTGTATTTGTGTTAAATCATTTTCTGAGACCTCTAGGGCATTTCTAATTGCAGTAGCTATATATTTATAATTATCTCCAATTACAGGATATATGCTGACACTGTTGTCAGTGACGACCCAGGTTGTACTATGTTGATATCAGCAACAGATAGTTGTCATGACATCATCATATCATTATTGAAACAATTTGGACTGACAAGGGAGAACCCCTCAGAATATAGACTAATTGTAGTTGCCATATTTGGAGATAGCAGCAGATCACAAAATGAACAAGTGCTAGCCCCTGGGGACTGTCCCCTGCAGCAATTTGAAGGGGAGGGGCTTGTATATCATCTTAGACATGTCAGGGACATCCCCTTGTCACAACAGCGTCACCATGACAACAGCCGAGTGCTATGTCCTTTATTAGTGGAGGTATGCCCAGAGGAGTCAGCGTCACGGCGACAGCAGCCTCGTAACATTGTCCTATCACACGACATCACAGAGATTGGCAGTAGCCATGGAAACAGTAATACAGCCAGTAGATTTGTACACTTGAGTGATAGAGGTGTCCGTCCAAGACACTGCCAGATATCAGCTATCAGTGGACGCTATACCATCTCCCCATTGGACAAACATGCTGAGACTTTTGTTAATGGAGAGATGATTGTAGAGCCAGCCTTCCTGACACATGGATCCATTGTGGCCTTCGGTAGACAATGTTCATTCCGATTTGTAGACCCAAGACTCCAGTCCAATACCACGGCAACCACTAATCTGGTTGGAAATGATCTCAGTCGCCACAGCACTGGGAACTTGTTACGTGAAGGTGGCATGTACCCCACCCCACCCCTTAGTAACACCTCCAGGGCATTAAGTCAACCACTGGACTCATTTCCTGATTGTTTACCATCCCCATCCCCAGTTGTCATGGCAACACGAGCTAGTACATTAACTAGATTATCAGCTAATCAAGAGCAGAAGATACCGGAGGTGTCATCACGGCGATCGCAATCTGTCCAACCAAATCTAGTCCCCGTGGTGAGTGTTACATGTCATAGTCAAAGTTGGGTTTAACTAGTTTCTAAGTTACTGGTAATATAACTAGTTACATAATATTTTGTAACTCGTAACTAGGAGTAACTGTCTGAAAAGTAACTAAGTTACAATAGTAACTTGTAACTGTAGGTAATTATTCTTTTAAAGCAAGAACACTTCCAATTTTTGTGCCATACTTGTTGATGCATAGCTGAGAAAAGTGTTATCATCAAGTCATGTTACGAAAGTTTACATTATGAAAGTAACTAGCAACTAAAGTAAGTAGTTACTTAGTAACTGTATCTAAGATAAATGCAACAGGTTACTTTCTGAGCTAACTACCCTAACTTTGGTCATAATAATACAGTGTAGCTGTTACAACTATGTGTAGCTACCTCCTCCAGTTTAATGACATATAATACAACATCTTAGCATATTACAGTAGTGTGAACATTATATGTTTCATTGCATTGCTGGTAACTTGTCTGAAGATGTGTTTTGTAAAATATTCACTGGTTCTGTGCTAGCTACAATAAGCTGATTGTTACTGTCAACAAGTTGTTAATGAGGCAGCTGGATATAGTGCCATGGGTCACATTTCTCACTTACACAACAAGCCATAATCAATTAATTACCCATGCTATATGTATACATCCTATTACATCCTATTACACCACGGTCAGTCAATTCACCTGTAGAAATAAGTACAAGTTGCTATATTCTAATATTATATATCATACAGTACAGTAGTACTGTATATTAGGGATCATGGAGGTTAGGGTTTTTCTGGCCTTTTAAAAATATCACCCAAAAACCAGCTACCTCACAATACCATCCTGGTGCCTTGGCAGTATTGGTTAGGTGCTACCCTAAATGCTACCAATAGAATTCAAACTTATTCAATGGAATTTGCTACTGACTAACTGCCTGCTTGTGTAATATCTGCAGACAAGCATAACTCAATAACGGCTAAGGCTACAGGATTGATTTTTTAAAATTGTTTGACGTTGCTTCAGCCAGACATGTACCTTCTGGTATACCACAGTATGTACAATGCACACATCATGGACTTACCTTTGTGCTCCTTTGTGTACCTATGCTGACAGCTAAAGGTAGTAATTGATACTTCAGGCACACATCAGACGAAAACATTAACTCTCACGCTGTTTTTTTATTTCGATGCCGGCATGCACTGGTTCTTAATCAACAATTACTGTTTTGTAATAATGTGATTATGCATACTGAATTACCAAATTAATAAAGTTATTGTAATTGGTGAATTATTTCATAATTCTCTAATTACGTTGCTATACATTAGCATTGCTAAGGAAGTGCTAATCAAACAACCACTTTAAACACCATATCACGCATCTTCTGAACTATACACAAGGCATACATCATATCTATCACCTAGTATTAACAATATCATTGTACAAACAAAATAACGCTAACTGCCACAGGTGTATGTATGGAGCCATGCTGTTATTTCTGTGATTTATATTATGGTACTATTATTAGCCAACATGTCACTATAGCTGTTACTATTATTAGCATAACTAATAAAGGAAGTAATAATTATAAAAAATTAACTGGCTGATAGCAACTTGTAATGAATTTATTAATAATGTGATGTCACTGGTCTTATTAACATACATACCATTAATACTTTACATTGTTTGGTGAACACTTGTGTCATCCATCTATTAGCTCCGTGCTTGTATCTGGTATATTTTATAAGCCAAAAAGCTTACATGAGAACCCTGTGCTTCTATTCAGATAAGATCTGGTACCTGTTACATGTGCACTAAAATACTTGTTCTATTTGACCAGTTATAATAGAAATGATTGGAGTTGTCATGGTAACAGATAATGGGTGTGGTGGTCAGACAGGAAATAATTAACTTGTTAGTGTTGTCTAGAGGGTTAATGGAGCTATCCAATCAGAATTCCTCACATAATGTTAATAAGTAGTTCCCCCTCAGGCAGTTGTTGACATTGTTAGCTAATGAGCCTTGTGTTTGTGTGATCATTGCCTTTTGGGTCGTCAATACCTGTTTAACAGGACATCAATAGCTGTTTAACAGGCTGTATTGTTAAATACCAGTTATCGTGGATTGAGCATCCATTGTCATAATTTTTTTGGGGGATTTGACCAAATAGCCAATCAAATGTGAGGACTTCCATTCAAATTTCGTTCTCATTGGCCCATTTTCACGTGACACTATAGACATTGGTGACCACGGATGTGCAATCCACGATAAACCATGTAGAGTCCAGAAAGGGCACATGCTTGTTTACTAGTCACATGATAGCCTATTTATAGGCACCCTCCAATAAACACTGTGGCTTGTAATCGGTAGTATTGAGCGTTATATTTACAGGGTTGTAAACTTGCTAAGGAGTACCCCCACCCCTACACTAAAACCTTCTGGTGTGTATATGATTTACGTCACCAGTGGACACCTAGACATGTTGGACTAACGTGTCAACCATTGGTACATAATAGCAACTAATTAGTCATAACGTCAGAATTTGTTGTAACTTTTGGATGGGAAAATGACAGATGACTGGATGGTATTTTGTTTATTGTTACCATGCAGCTAAATTTTATGGGAAGCTGTTAAAATAGCCTGTAGCATAAATTTTTGTGATTGGAAATCTGCCAGACACAAATGATTTCTGTAGTCTTACGTATCTCTTTGGATACTATGGAAAGGTTATAAAACTGAAGGTTATAATACACTTCTACATCACACAATGTAGTGAATACACTACACTACATATACCACACTCAACCATGTTACACAACACACTACACACAACATCACTTACTAAAATGAATACACTATCACATTGCACAAATACTCCACACAAGTGGGAAGCCATAGTGTCATACTAGGGGATGGACTAGTCCAGATACTTTAAATACCACACACTAACACTCCCTGGCTATATTAGGTTATGACATCAACATTACTATGGCTATGCTAAGCTATATAAACCTGTAACTACCCAGTCTGGATTAGTTTAGTTGTTATGAGGTGGTGGGCATTAGATGGAGGACCAGTCACCTGTCAAATTGTATCATTTCATCTACCCTGGTGGGAATTATGCAGAACACCTGGCCCCTGATGGACAATACACCCAACAGAGTTGTGATGGGCACTATATGGAACAGTGTAGTGGACAATATGTGAAACAGGCTGCATCCAGTGGGCAATATTTGGAGTGTTCTAGTAGTGACAGTAGTAGTCACAGTCCCAGTGGTTACTATAGCAACTGCTATTCTGTTAGTACTAGTATCCCATTATTGACCAGTTGTCATGGTTACTGTTTTTGTTTGTAGCATTCAGATGATGATGATGATGACGAGGCCGGTAACTATCGGCAACACAGCAAATCAGGGTTACACTCTAGCAAGGATAGTTCAATATTGTCCAGTGAATTCTCTGATGTTGATTATCTGTTGCTGCCGGCAACTTTGTCATTCCCGCCAACCCAAGAAGGCGTGTTATTGTCTGGGCTGATTTGTGACGTAAAGTGTGAAGATGTGAAGTACAAGCTGTCCCCAGCATTTGCCCTCTACCTGATAGCTAAACACCATTTGTCTGTACAATTCCAACCAGGGCTACATGGAGGAGAGAGGAAGAAACATCTCCTGGTGATGATGAAGAATAGCATATCTCTGGTGAAGAGGGCTGTGAAGGTGTGTATGTGTAATGTGTGTGTGTGTGTGTGCGCGCGCGTGCGTGCATGTGTGTGTGTGTGTAGTTTGCGTGTGTTATGTGTTGTAGTGTACATCACATATTCCATTTGAAGAGGGCTATAATGGTGTTCAGTGTAGCATAGTGTATGGGCCACATGTAGTGTAGTTGTTTACAACTTGTACTGTGGTAAGGTATGACAAGAATCATCTACACCTCACACACACAGGAACTATTACTAACATATTCACACTACTCAACACATTACATATATCTGCTACTACACCCACACCTAGCGCTGTGTGGCTTCTGCTGCACTTCTGAAAGTGAAAAAATAAAAATACTAACTTATCATGATCACATAGTTCTCTTTATTCATTACTACCTTGTACTGCAGACATCACCTGCTGTACTGTGATGTTAACATATTTTACTAGCTCACCAAATCAACAACACAAAACACCTCCACAATAGGATGAAGACCGGTCCCATTGATACATTTTACCTCTGGAAGTCTTTATCATACAGTACGCTAGGTACGGTATATTAGGTTAAAAATTTGTAGTAAAAATGGCCCTAAGCCACCAAGTGTCTAGAGATGCACTCACTACACACTTGTCTAATACATGTTAATATCCATACCCATGTAGTGTAGTAAACATTGTAGTTGTGTGCTGGTGTGTGTTCACTGCTTGTGTGGCTAGGGTTGATGGGCTGCCATTGTGTTACAACTGCACATGTGCCAGAAGCATTTAACCTTTAATATGTCTGCATCTAACAGCTTCTGTCAAATGTACAACTTTTTTGTTACAATGAGAGGTTGTCTTCTTTCAGAGGTAAAAGCGTATTGTGTCGTTAGTTTGAAAATAGGTGATCCATCTAAGCATACTCAACATAATGGACTAATTCATGGTATGCATTGTCCTACTAATATAATTCAGTTTCCCAGAGGCCATTAGTAACTAGTATGGCTTTAAACAGCATATTAATTGTCATGATAACTGCTGCATATCTCTTGTCACCCCCACAATTTGATATAACAGCAGCAGCTGTGCTGGTCACCTTATTTGTGGCTGAGGGATTTTGCTTTGTTAACATTTTTGCAAAAAGTATTTTTATTCCCACAACCTTATGATGTCTGTTTACACTACCAAATATGGCACCAGGTGTTAAGGGTTGTTTATTAGCTAGTAATGTGTTGTGAAGGTTTGTAAGGGATCTGGGACACATATGAGATGGATATACAATTTGTCCTTTAGAATTGATTTTAAGTGTTAGTGTTGAATTAGATCACAAGGTGAATGATGTGTCACCAACGTCCTCTGATTTCTTTGAATATCACACAGACAATTTAGCAGCTGACAAAGTATTCATCTCGTGATACAAACCATCATAGCAATGTCTCTTTTAGCCATACAACGGTTATATGAGCTGAAGTGATTGTTCAGCTGTACTTCAATATACTATAGCATTGATTTTGAGTGTTATAGTGAGATTCCTGATTGCTAAACAAAACAAAGATTGGTTGTGAAGGGAGCGACCCATGCAGGGACTGACCCGTGAAGGTTCTCATTACTACTAAACCTTACTACAGAGCTGCTACTGTTGTCACTGGAGTCAAATTGACTAGATTCCATGTGGTGGGATGACCAGTATATCATTAACACTGTAATACATACCGTGTGACATGTAACATACACCCCCTGGCATGTACGGCATGTAACCATTGAATGGCTATCTATATCTCCTATTCTGTGTGTAATGTCTGTCTGTCTGTGTGTAATGTCTGTCTGTGTGTAGTATATATACAATATACAATAGTAACCCTGTTAATAATGTACAATTGTTTAGGGTCGAGACTCAGCTAGTCTACTGGCATTCTGGATGGCCAATGTGTCAGAATTGCTACAATTTCTCAAGAGAGATTCTGACCTGGCATTATTGGCTGGAGACTATGAGACACCATTGGTTAAATTAATCCAACAATGTTTCAAACATTTCTGCCAGTGTGTGTTGAGGGAACTGTTACTATGGTTACCGGCTCTATTAGATGCCTCCCATGAAGCAGATTCAGAAGACGCCTATATATCCCATGATGATGACTCGTGTGACATGGAACCTGATATTATACATATAGGCCGGTCAGCACGGCAACAACAAGATGGTTGCTACCCTACCATTGGACGGATTCTAATGACATTATCGTCCACCATGCAGCTATTGAAGCGTTACCATGTCAACCCTGGCCTCAATATCCAAATCTTTTCAATCTTGTTTAGAGCAATTTGTGTGAACGTGTTTAACCAGCTGGTGGTTACCCCGGGATACTGTCACCAATCATGGGGAATGAGGTTGAGACAGAGACTAGCTAGGATTGAGGCTTGGGCTGAACGACAAGGATTGGAGCGGACTACCAATTGTCAACTGTGCCTAGTAGTACAGGTGTGTACATCTGTGTGTATGTCCAGTAGTGTGTGTCTGTATGTGTGTATGTCCAGTAGCAGTGAAAATTTTAACACTGCACAAGTGATGGGAGAGTTGGAGGTGTCTACACCATCTGGTATACCAGAAGTTTACTATAATTTACTAAATTAACCAATCATCCTTATGTTGATAAGTCCTACGATATCTCGATGATCAGATATACGCACAGCATACATCAAATTGTAGCTTGCTCACTTTACTGGTTACGCTATTGCCAGTTAATGTATTTGTTTCAATTATCTAGAGAAGTATGTTTAAATTTGTTATCGCACACCTGTATCCTGTATGTGTGTCTGTATGTGTGTATACCCTTATGTCTATATGTCAGGTAGTGTGTCCTGTATCAATTGTGTACGCCTGTGTGTACATCTGTGTGTCTTGTGCACTGACTGGGTTATCTTGTATTCATGGTCTTGTACACTGACTGGGTTATCTTGTATTCATGGTCTTGTACACTGACTGGGTTATCTTGTATTCATGGTCTTGTACACTGACTGGGTTATCTTGTATTCATGGTCTTGTACAATACATGATAACTATTTCTACTGTGTTTGACAATTGAGGTTCAAATTTATTTGTGTGAGTAGGTATAGCCTGGTTGATCTTTGATCAAATTCTGACAAATGGTAGGTATTTTGATCTTTGATCAACCAGTAAACATAACCTGGTTCATCTTTGATCAGGTAGATATAGCCGTAGTTGTAACCGTAGTTGTAACCGTAGTTGTAACCTTAAAAGATCTTATAAAGTGATAGATAATGCATGGAAAATGTCCTTTCAGCCATTAGTTGGTGTTTGCCTACACATGATTGCAGTAAAGCGGACACGCCCATTTGCAATCATGTCATACAGTACTGCTGCTATGCATTTTCCAAATGCTTACAAACTTATTAAATAGGATTAGAAAGAAGAAGGATGTGCATAAATACAAGAAAACTTGTAACTTGAAAGCTGACATCGAAGCTTTGAATGTTCGAACTTTTTATTAGCGAATGTTTGAGGTAGTTTTCAATATTCGTCCCAGCCCTACTTGTAACAAGATAAGTCACTTCTTCATTGAGAACAACTTACTATATATGGCAATAATGTGTTACTGCTGTTATAGGCGGCGGAGCTGTTACAATGCCCTGAGGCAATGATAGGAGGGACCAGTCATAATTTAGATGAAGTGTTGAACTCTGTACAAGTACACACCTTACTATCACACTACCATGGTGATGCCCCACTGCCCCGGAGCCTTGTTGACAAGCTGATTGCCACAGCAAAGGCTACAGTGGATGTGCGTATTCTAGCTGAAGGGCGGAGGATTTGTCTACAAGAGGAAATGTCAATTAGTTACTTGGCGGACTTCAGGCTGCCAAATTGTGGTTACTCTTGTGAGGGGCATAGGGATATCCCCTCTGGTTTCCTTGACTACCTGCAACCTTTCATTGATCATGGTTAGTGTGTATGTCCTGTCTGTATGTGTGTATGTCCTGTCTGTACGTGTGTATGTGTGCATGTCTTATGGTAAATTGGGGGAAATATATTGAAGTCCTCTTAGTGTGGAAAAGATAGTTTCATAATAATTGTGCGCGTGCCACTGCCTTCACACCAGTTGTGTTTATTTTCTTGTGAAAGTTACTGCTAGTACCAGTCACTTTAGTGGCTAGCCTGTAGGAGCTAAGAAGGGTGACAGAAGTCTTTAAGGTTAATGATGTCTTCATCATGATGTCTTGATCATGAAATTCAATATTAAATATACCGTGTACATAGTTTTCATGAATGAACAGATTTCACAGTCTTATTTTCAAGGATCACTTGTTTTCACTCAGTTTACCTACTGTGTAGCACAGAGCTAATAATTGTAGAGGATGAGCAGTACACAGAGAGCTAAGCGACTGCAAAATCTGTGAAAATTACAATTTGTATGTGTATATGGTACAATACCATTAGCTCAGTCTACTTCAAATTGTAGCACTGCTTGTAGACTTGTGTAGAAAATATTAATTTTCACAGACTAATTTTGCAACACTAGAATTCTACAAGCTCATCGTAGAAACTTGCTATGGCTTCATTTGTAAAATAAGAATTTGTGTACTTTATTTCACAAACTGCAAGAGTGTTTTGTTCCCACGCACATTAACAGCACATCATAAACATGTGGACACCATTTATACGGTACGGCTCAAACGTAACGTCATCTCGTGATAGTGTAAGCAATTAAAATAGTTGCTAATTAAGTGGCGTGGTACCCATTTCACTTGTGAGTATTCATCCCATTTTGTTTGGATAAATACTCGTGAGTGAAACGGGTGCCATGTCTTTTACTTGCACTCACATGAGATGACGTTGTGTTTGAATGATGCTGTAGTACATCTATTGTATTGTGGCAATTGAGCTATTGTCAGAAAGGAGTAAAGCCCCTTTTGAGTATTGCCCTTCTGAAAATGTGTTGTCATAGTTGGGTAGAAGTTTGATCCTACCATACTATATTGTTTCCTGGGGATGTCCCCCAGCAGGCTACCTTATATGGTCTAGAGTTCTAGGTTAGTGACCCCTGTAACATGTGTGGGGGTCACCCTATTGGCTATATTCCCTCCAATAGGAACACTTGTCACCTTATCACAATACACTCCATATGGTGAAGCCATACTAGTTCTGGTTACCATAGTGACCATCTATGGTTAGTGCCATGTCACGCACAGCACCATGGATATGGCTTCTCTCCCACGCCACACTGTTATGGCTTCCCATCTACACACACTTGTCACCTGAGGAGGATTGATGTGTCCATTAGCCATAATTATACAGCTGTGCTGTGGATCATTATCAGTGTATGGACTAGTAAGAGCTACTCAGTAAAGGGATATCATCATCATCACCTAATCCAGTAATATTGTACAGGGGGTGCCACTTTGTGGGACATATGATGTTTAGTGGGGCTAGGGATGATGTTGTTAAGGGTGACCATGCATCAGTTAATAGGTAACTAACTAAAAGTTTCTTGGGGCTGGAAATGTGAGTCTAGCCAAAATATTGCCTGGCCATTTGGAATTGAGGATGATCACCTGGTAACAGCTGCTATCTCATGAAAACAGTTACTGTCAATTTCTGTTTTGTCTTTCTCATAGATGTTTCCAGCAGATTTGTGGGGATCGTCCTTTATTATAGACGTAGCCTTAATGTCTGCAATAGTAGCACAACTTCTCATTCAGCCAGTGACTGGTTTGAATTTCTGTGCTGAGCATTTATATGACATTTGTGTTATCCAAAATGTGTATATTTTAATTTTTTGGTTGATGGTAGTGTAATATGGTGCAAGAAACTAGAAGAGTGACATGTCACCCCTCATGACATGTCATCCCTCATCTTTCACTATTTACTGTCAGCAACTCTTGCTTCACCTATTAGTAAAACATAGTAAATCTGTTATCAGTGGTTACATCATGTTATGATATTTCATCCAATAGGATTGTGTGATTTCACGATGAACAGTGATTGGCGTAGGGTGGGGTCTACACATTCTATGGGCGGATACTCCGCCCCTTCTCCGATATCCTTCAGCAGTAAGTAACCCTGTAGTGTATATACGGTGTACTTGTATTGGAGGTGATAAAGAATTGGTTGAAATGTATGTATAGAGTAGTGGGGACCTCTCTATTAACCACGACACTGTTTAGATCAAGATTTAGTTTGATCCATTTTTCACTACAATGAAGAGGTGGTCCTCTTTAAGAGATGACAATGTGTGGATACCTTTGTCCTTATTAGGGACTAGCTGTGGTACCTGCCCTTCGTGCAGGTTGAGCTGAATGATTGATATAATATTGTACCTGCCCTTCGAATATTGTATTGTATGTACTTAACCACACATGTACTGCTGTAGAATCAAAATACACTCTAGTGTACATGTCTGTCATTTAGCTCACCAATTGTAACACATATAATATTATTGCATTCAAGTTTTGTATAATCTTTCTGACATTGACATACACATGTCGTAATAAAATAAAACAAACAGCAAGTGTATATAATTATGTGACATGAACGTCCATATGATTGATCAGTTGAATACACAGTGAAGTTGAATATCTACACACTGAAGTTGCCAGCTGATCATGTGATTCAGGACATTAAAGCTAGACTAAAGGTGGGCCTACAAATACCCGTAGTTAACCACTGTTATCCATCTGCTGTGCCAGCCAAGTGTGAACTATAAATTCCATCATCATCAGGGGTGCGGCTCACTCATAGCCCCGACCACTCCCGTTAGCTTCCGTCTTTGGCTTACCCAAAGTTGTATTCCTATCCCATTCAGTTCAGGCCTGTGCTGTTCGTACTCTTCTCCAGAGTTCATATTCCAGGAGGATGCACTCCTATTCTCTCGCGAGTTTGTGTTGCTTGGCATGGATTTTGTAAAATGGACGTCACTCCATTTAACTACCACCAATGGGTGTGTATTATAACGTAGATCAAAGGCATAGGACTGCAATCGCCATTCCATGTAGTGGGAAGTAGCTGTACTCGAAAAACCTATTTACGAACTTGGGATAATGGCAATTTTTCAGCGCTGTATAGCAAACGGGACATGCTAGAAACTTCTATTAATAAACTTATATTAATAAACTTCTATTAATAAACTTCTTGGTGCCGTGTAGCAAATTTGGGGTCAATCAGTGCTACTGTTCGGGAGTTAGCTGGACCACAGACAGACAGACAGTATTTCAACTTTATATAGTAGATAGGGAGGTTTTGTGTCATTAATTTGGAGGGCTTGTTAAGAGGGGTGTCCGCTCTATTGTATGTAGACAAGACATCAGGCAGGCTTTGGTGATGCCAGAGCCTAGTTATATATTTACAGCAAGTCACTACAGGAAAGACGTACTTTAGTGTGCAAAGCATGCCAACCTATGGGGGTCTGGGGGCATGCCACCCCAGGAAATTTTTGAAACTTAGACCCTCTGAAATTGAATCTGAGAGTGGTTTCAGCTGTATTAGGGTGACTGCTCTATTAGAGTATCTCCATCTTGTATCTCCATCTTCAATTTTATGGCTTCTGACAACATGCCACCTAGGAAAATTTTAAACATTATACCCTCTGAAATTTGATGTGAGGCTAGGATTAACAGTTTATTAGAGTAACTTCTATTGCTCATATTTGCCTAACTGGTGACTGTTCTATTAGAGTATCTCGATCTTGATGTTTATTATAGAGTACAATTATACATGCCCTGACCAGGTGGCCCAGGTCTGGCTACGTCTCTGCAAGACATTTGCATATATTATAATTCTACCTCCCACACACGTCCAGTGTTAATACTAGTACTGCAACCGGTGTGTGAGTTAGGTAACAGTTAGGTGACATGTTCGCTCCAAGAGTTTGATAAGTGTTCAAATAAGTGAAATTCATTTATTTAATGTCCTCTCAGTTAACCAAACTACTTTCCATTCACCAAAGTGATTGTTTTGTTAGCTAAATTTTTCATAAAACTTTATATTATTGTTTTAAGATGATTTCACACACAACTTCAGATCAAGTTATTGACTTGTCTGGTCAGGTCACCAGGTTATCACCACTAGCTGGTCAGGTCACCAGGTTATCACACACTAGCTGGTCAGGTCACCAGGTTATCACACACTAGCTGGTCAGGTCACCAGGTTATCACACACTAGCTGGTCAGGTCACCAGGTTATCACCACTAGCTGGTCAGGTCACCAGGTTATCACACACTAGCTGGTCAGGTCACCAGGTTATCACACACTAGCTGGTCAGGTCACCAGGTTATCACACACTAGCTGGTCAGGTCACCAGGTTATCACACACTAGCTGGTCAGGTCACCAGGTTATCACACACTAGCTGGTCAGGTCACCAGGTTATCACACACTAGCTGGTCAGGTCACCAGGTTATCACACACTAGCTGGTCAGGTCACCAGGTTATCACACACTAGCTGGTCAGGTCACCAGGTTATCACACACTAGCTGGTCAGGTCACCAGGTTATCACACACTAGCTGGTCAGGTCACCAGGTTATCACACACTAGCTGGTCAGGTCACCAGGTTATCACACACTAGCTGGTCAGTTCACCAGGTTATCACCCACTAGCTGGTCAGTTCACCAGGTTATCACCACTAGCTGGTCAGTTCACCAGGTTATCACCACTAGTTGGTCAGGTCACCAGGTTATCACACACTAGCTGGTCAGGTCACCAGGTTATCACACACTAGCTGGTCAGGTCACCAGGTTATCACACACTAGCTGGTCAGGTCACCAGGTTATCACACACTAGCTGGTCAGGTCACCAGGTTATCACACACTAGCTGGTCAGGTCACCAGGTTATCACACACTAGCTGGTCAGGTCACCAGGTTATCACACACTAGCTGGTCAGGTCACCAGGTTATCACACACTAGCTGGTCAGGTCACCAGGTTATCACACACTAGCTGGTCAGTTCACCAGGTTATCACCACTAGCTGGTCAGTTCACCAGGTTATCACCACTAGCTGGTCAGGTCACCAGGTTATCACACACTAGCTGGTCAGGTCACCAGGTTATCACACACTAGCTGGTCAGTTCACCAGGTTATCACCACTAGCTGGTTAGGTCACCAGGTTATCACACACTAGCTGGTCAGGTCACCAGGTTATCACACACTAGCTGGTCAGGTCACCAGGAGGTTAGGATATATTTAGTGAGGGTGTTTAGTGAACACACCTCTGTTACTACAATAGTTTGATAAGTGGATTGTTCATAAACCCATTGATTTATACTAGAGTAAAAGTAGTGCCAAAGTAGGGATTTTCCCACATTGCTACAATGCCAAGTAGCTAGGGATTTTCCCTCATAACTACCATCATTCGCTTGGCCTCTAGCCTTGCAACTGAAGGCAGGCAGGCTGGCTGGCAGGCAGACGAAAATTCGGGTTATGATAATTTTAAAAAAATTCAATATCCAGACACCTGTAAGTGTTTTCGCAATTTTAATGCTGTAATTGATGCTAAGACTATTCCATATAAGGTGATTTTTGCTAATTGTTTCCATGATAGTTTTTAGGGACTGCTTTGTTTTTTAGCAGTACATGTCACTTGAGGGGGAACCCTACTACACAGTACAACTGTACTGTTTGATACTTGGTTCTGTTCTGTTACTCCAATTAGAGCACACCTGTTGTGAAGTACTCTTATAAAACAGTCACTATGATGGGTTAACTGGGATAGAGTTTGCTGCTTGTGTCAGTAATGTCATTCTTCAAACTTGCAGCATTTACAATCTAGCCTCTAAGGCCATTTACAATTTATTTCACGTGTCACAGATCTGTTGGGTCACATTGCCAAACTAGATAATATTAAAATCACATGATCCATTAAAACCACATGATCCATTAAAAGATGGTTGTACATACTACTACTGGTAGGGATGGGTGGTACTGCCATATTGTCAAGAGCCATTATCACAATTGTCACGATTATTGTCCACTTAACCACTGTAATAAAAAACACTAATCAATTTCGATTACCACTAGTTGACTAAAATCAGATGATGTTGATTATTGCCAACAAAATAATCACGATTATCACAATAACCGAATAATTGCCCATCCCTAACTAGTAGTCGTAGTAACAAAAGCTAAGCCCCTACACTTGCAAAACCAATAGAGCCATTATATATTGTCATGAAACAGTGCAGTACTAACACTGTAACAATTGAGATTACAGTACACCACTACAGAGTTAGCCAAGATAGGTGAACTTAATGAACTAAATTTATTTGTATACAGACCAGCTCCATTCAATACACTGAACATGATATACAGTAAAGGTGGACTGATGCCGATGCCGATACCAGTGGTATCGGATCGGTATCGGTAATACGAGGTACAGATACCACCAGTAGACACTCACCACTTTTATTAAACCATCTCTAGCTAAGTTTCCAGTAGCAAATAACTTAGTTGAGCTAACAAAGTAATGAAAACAAAGCCTTTGTTACCTTTTTCCAGTACAGTAAATTGCAAGACAGTTGTCTGTTACAATTCTTTTCGCTGGTGATATCACATGAAAAACAGCCAATCAGAATTTGAAAAAGTCTGGCCGCCTATCATTGGTTGGTTTTCACATGAGTCCCATTCAGAATTTTTGTATGACTGACAACTGACATGCAAATCACTGTATTGCTACAATTGCTCTGTGTGTATTCTAATATATTAGAGCACACGAATCCTTTGTAATTAAATGACAGTGCAGTTGTTTCTCAAAGAATAAGTTTATGACTACTTGGTTTGCTTTTTCATGAGAAGGTTTGGTTGCAAGGTTGTAAAAAACATTGAAGAATTATCGGCCGCCCACGCAATTAATACCTAATCAATAAACTTACAAGAAAACTACCTCAGATCAAGAAATTAATAATCCACAATGATGTTTATCATGTTTAGACAATGAATATTTTGAAACTTGATTGAACTGAGATCAATCAAACTGAACAATTACCGTGATATTTTAATAGCTAGCTATGTATCACAACAGTAAAATTTCTATAAAAAACTTGTCTAGGCTTCAATGCTTAGTATTGGTTTCAGAATCGGTATCGGCAGATAATTTCAATACAAATACTAGTATTGGTAAAAAGTGGTATCAGTCCATCTCTAATATACAGCTGCTCTAATAAAAGCACAGTAGTAACAAAATACTTTAATTAACAGTCTCTTGGCTATCTCTGTACACATTGTAGGTTTCCTAGGATGATCAATTGGTATGGTCTAACTTTCTATAACAGAGACTTGGGGTGAAGATGAGGTAAAAATGTATGGGATCTTAATGGAGGTTTTGTGTCCTTTAATTTGAAGAGTTTGTTAAGAGAAGTGATCAATCCTTGTGTCTAGTTAATATGGTCTGGTTGGTTGCTAGGTGTATCTACCATGGATACCAGTGGGCGTGTCTATCACAGGAGCAACACTAATGAGGTATGGTGACACTTGATTGGCTATTATTCTAACCAATCACTGTAGAGTGATCACAAGATGCAGCAGGATGCGATGGATATGCCAAAGATCATGTGCATCACAGTTACTAAGGTGAACCAGTCGTCGCTAGGAATCAGTATTGGTGGAGGAAAGGTAACTGGTGGGCATTAATCAGGGTGATTTATTATATTCCTGTTTACACAGAGTTCCCATGGCAACCTGGGTATCTTTGTGTGGTCGATAGCAGAAGGTGGAGCTATACATAGGGTAGGCATTAATTATAGTAGTGCTATTAATAGCTACATCATATTAGGATGGTAGACTAGAGGTTGGTGACCAGTTACTAAGAGTGGATGATCATAGCTTAGTGGACTGTAGCCAGGATGAGTGAGTTTGTCTGTCGGTGTGTATGTGTCTCCTCATATCCTGTAGTGTGTAGTTATGTTCATTTATCTGTATGTCTTCCAGTGTTGGGGGTAACACATTACTTATGTAACGTGTTATGCAATAATTATTACTTTTGTGGTGACCAAGTAATATAACGAAATATGCTATAAAAACTGGTAACATAACTCAAGTTACTTTACTTACAAATGTAACAGTAATGAAGTAAGTCTAATACTTTATTACTACAAGTAATGAAGTTACTAATCTCGTTAGTAATCCACTGAGTAACGCCTAGCCACAACGAAGAAACTATAATGAATGGAGCTTATTCACCAGCTTCTTGCAATTATATCCAAGATTTGCACATTGTCCAACAACACAATCCTGTCAAGTGATAAGGTGGTAGTTTCACACATGACAGCTTAAGGCTGTGGACACAAAGTAATATAATATGTAATATTATTATAGTTACTTTATTTTATGGGTAATATGTAAATAGTTCAATTGTAAATAATATAAAATATGCAACGAGTTACTTTTAAAAAGTAATTGCCCCAATACTGATGTATTTATGGTCTGTCTGTCTGTCTGTCTGCATGTCCCTGTGTGTCCATGTGTGCAGTATATACATTAGTACCTTTGTGTTCATTTCTTAGTGCCACTTGCATACATGTCATCCTGTCCTGTGTGTTGTCTGTTGGTATTTTCTCTTGTTATACACCATACTCGCACTGTGTTGCTATGGTTACTGCAGGGCGGCAAAACTACTTCAGAAGACAGGCACCACATTCACACTGACAGTTGCTAAACATGCAGCTGACTTCTATGGGATATCTTATAATACTCCGTCGACCAAAGTGTCCACACTGGATCGTCAAGGTGATAGTAACCATGGTGACCGGCAAGGTATGTTTCCAATACGCCACACACTGATTTATTAGCAACAATAACTGTAAGTGTGTAGAATAATGTAAACCTCTCTTAACAAACTCCCTGAAATAAGGATACCTCCATAATAAGGACTCTCAACAGCCTCAGCCTCTTTATTGTAGTAAAAATGGACCAGAATTTCTCAGACATGTCCATTGTGTTGTCTTTACTAGGTGAGTTGACCTCTAGCTATTTAATCATTTCACGTTAACCCTGTCATGAGGGTTTGGCTGGCCACATTAATATTGTAGGGTGTTGTGTAATATTAGGGAGGCCATATGAATGATTCCTTACAGTGAAGCAATACACTTGGTCAGACATGAAAGCTGTAGTGTATGTTTTGTATTGTCACAATTGATGTGCTGTAGTGTATGTTTTGTATTGTCACAATTGATGTGCTGAAGGTTGAAGGTCACAGAAAGGGTTTCTGATGCCCTCTCTAAAAAACATAGACAGGTTTCTTTCTGGGTCATCTTTTAAAACTGTTGTGCTACATTCGACATTGCAGTACATGTGAGTATTTGGTAAACCCATGGCAGTATAAAGCTTGTAAGGCCAACAAATGTTTCATCATTAGCTCTAGTCCTTGTGACCATCACTGCATAACGATTGTACAATTCAAACATATGATTTGTCTTATAGTACAAGTCACTATATGCCCTCAGGCAGTATTTAACTTGATGTCTTGCATGTCCTTATAGCTGCCAAGAGCTCATTTGCCCTCAAGCAAGAACGTCGACGTCGTCGTGAGGAGCAGATGAGGCAACACCAGGGAGGTGGAGGAGGAAGCAACAGTAGTGCCGGAGGGGGTAGCAGGAAGAAGAGCAGCACTACAGTACTGAGTATTCAGAAAGTGTCTAGTCTTGATGAGTCATCTCCTGTTAATAATCCTCAACTAACTCGATGGCTGATGGAACAAAAGAGGTTACAAGCTGAACGATTATCCCATCATTCCTCATCCCGACCTACTAAACTGAATGCTAATAATAGTGACCGGGAATCCCCTCTATGTTACCATGACGACAGTGAAGGCTCATCGGTTAGCAACAGTTACCATAGTAGCAGGTTGGGGTGTGTGAGGGTGCCATCTGATAGAGACACACCCCCAGAACTGTTACGACAAAATAGTGGCAGCAGTCGACACAGCTCATGGAAACAACACAATAACAAGATGCTTGAGGGCAAATATGACAACAACCATGATGAGGTAACTGAAAATGGTTTACATCGCTCCAGTCCTAAATACCTTCAAGAACCATCTCAGGATCTGCCTGATCATCAAGTTAACCTCAGCATGGATGTACAGCCATCGCAGCTAACTAACAACTCACTGCCTTCATCTGCTGCTGTGTTAGAGGAGTCTCTGGGGGGCTCTAATAAGAGTATCCACAAACATAGAACGGGTTCTGGTAAACTGAAGGAGCCATCATCACCCAGTAAACTTGATGACTTCATGAAGAAGGATTACTTCACTAAGGAAGCTATGTTACAATTTGACCCCAAGAGGGACACCATCCCAGTACAGATCAACATGACAGCTGATCTACAAATGGCTCTTACCATGCAGCTACAACAACAACCTAACAAGCCAGTGGGGGCAAATAGCCAGTCAGACTCTGATACAGTGATTGATGGGGAAGCAAGCCAACAGGATGATGGCAGACAGCAAAGTCTGCACCTGTTGATTACTGAACTACAGGAGAAGAGATTGCAACTAGACAAGTTGGAGCAACAGAAAGCTAATGAGGAATATCGACTGAAGGTAGAGGAACAACGTTACACCGAGCAAGAGATGAGGGATGAACAGAGAGCCCTACAAACTGGAGGAGAACAAATGTCAGTTGAGATCAGCAGGAAGAGGAGAAGAAGAGAACTCCAACGCAAGAGGAACGATGCTAATGAACGTATGCAGCTATTAGAGTTTGATAAACACAGGGTGAAAACTAGGATACTAGTGCTGGAGAAACAGGTTGAGGAAATGAGGAACATGATTGAACAGGATCAACAGGTTTCCACACATCCTCGCCACCAGAGAATGGGGTCACATGATCACAGGTTTGGAGGATCGCATGAGCACCACAGAATGGGTTCATATGATCAAAAAATGGGATCACATGATCCAAGAATGGCATCACATGATCAGAGAATGACACCACATGATCCGAGGATGGCACCACATGATCCAAGAGTGGGATCACATGATCAGAGAATGGGATCACCTAGAGTGGGGTCACATGAGCACCACAGAATGGGATCACATGATGCTAGGATAGGGTCACATGATCAGCCGTTAAGAGGCCACAACTCCAGGCCATCATCAGCACAAACTCCTAATAAGGAAATGCTACCACCTGCTAGTCCGAGATATCGCCATGGTCCTGCGTTTGTCATGACAACCAGTCCTAAGATGATGAGGAATTCCCCTGTTATGATGCCTGTTACTGTTGAGTCTCCCGTGGTCACACGTCACATTACAATGACCAGTCCAGTGATCCATCAACAGGTTGGGGGGAGGGGCACACTACGAGCAACAATGGCCAGTCCTAACAACTTGTCTCGTAAAAAGAGCCGCAGTAGGGACCTTGAGGAGATCACGTCACTTAGCAACAAAAGTGTTGTTGAGACCCCACCACCTTATCAACCAGTATCCATGGTAACTAGGGATCGTATGGAGGAAGCTCGTCACAAGAGACAAGACCCATCCCCACCCCCTGCTACGACGGTAACTAGGAAAGACAGTATGCGTAGTAAACCAAAGAGTTTGTTCATGAGTACCACAACACTAAATGATCAACCTCAGCAGTCACAACGTAGTTTTGTTGGTAAGAGTAAGCCAACGTCTTATCGTAATAGTCGACCTCACAACTCTACCTGGACTGATGATAGAAACTCTTTAGCTACTCTTGAGAGAACTATGAAGCCTTCATCATTGTCTAGTAGTGCTACTCCCACCACACCCACCTCGTTACGCAATCTTGTAGACACCTCAAGTGGTAGTGGAGGACACTCCAATCCTCATTCCCATTCCACTAGAATGGAGCACAAACCAATTAAACATTCCGAATTAGCCACAGAAAGACCCATGTTACTACGGCAGTGGGCTGGCACCAGACATCACTATGGCAACCAGTCAACAAGAACTACAGATGCTAACCTGATGGGTAACCATGACTATGGTCAAGAAGAAGAGGGTAGTTCGGATGAGACATGTCCACGTCGTGACCTAGTGGAGTCTCCTGGTGATATAGCTCCTGATGTAATCCAGAGTACCTTCACATCAACTAGCTATAGTACTTGTAGTCCTGAAGGTGGTGGGACCAGTGGAAGCCCATCACCTGAACTGTTAACACATAACCTGTACTCCCCAGGGGCTCCCCCCATTACCTCATTAACTCTGTCATGTTCACAACAATACTCGCCGCCTTGCTCACCTCCTTTTCAACATCAGAATAAACCAATGGATTATCAGTTGCCATGGGAACAAGTGCAACACCAGCAACCAAAGTCACACAAGTCAATGTCACCACGGCAACAGGTACCACAGCAACATGATTTGTCATGGGGCCACCAGGCGCACCCCACTAGACTGGTTACCAAGGATACTGCTCATCACTCCGTTGCTAGGATACAGTCACCATCTAGCAGACACACACCCTTACACATGGCATACCCAGGCACCGACCTCTAAACTGTTTATATTATTTGTACACATCATCTTAGTGTAATAACTAATAATGGTTTATAGTGTTTTTTATCATAATAATGATCACATCTAGGCAAGTGTGGAGTACTATCAGACACCTGATCTCTCAAATTCTGTATACCCACATGATCTTAATGTGAACAAACCATGGTCTAATAATGAGAACCTTTGATCATTACAAGTTTGTAATTCAATTAGCTTCCAGGATCTTGTGTCGTTAAACCCTGTTCATTTTAATTAGCCTCATATGTCACACTTTACAGGTACCAAGAACACGAGCTGTGTAACTACCTGTCAATGGCAGAGTTATGAGGGTTCCAGAAATCAGTCATGCAAGTAGCTATAATTTATTCAGATAATAGTACAACAGTTAATAATTATAAACTGCCATAATAAAAAAATATATTATTGCAAGTATGCAGCATTGTATACTTGTTTGCTGTAAAAGTTACCTAGGGGGATAGACCAAAATGGAATTTAAATTTAGATTGGTCTCATTCCTTTACTCTGGCCTGCTCCATTTCCTGATACTGTGCAAGCAATTTGCAAGTATCCTGTTATGCTGAGTGTCAGATTCAGACTATAATACAATTATTTCAAAATTGCATATTCCTAGATTTAGCATGCTATGAGTGTGTATACAACATGAAGTTTAAAAACCACAACCCAAAAAGCTGGAGCCACCCATGAACATGTTATCAAAAGTATCGTAATATATAAATAATTACACACACAATCATAATGCAAATATCTCCCTTGTAGTATGAAAACCATCTGGCACATGGTCACAAACTACTTGTCATAATATTTATTCAGTTTTGAAAAGAAAGTCTGCATTCTATAAAACTGCTATTATTACAATACAAACTAGACATATTAAAAATTTAAAATAAGAAATAGGAATTGCTGAAAAAAGCCACGAAACAAGAAGGGATCACTGGGGTGGTAATGTAAACCTTTGAATGTTTCCAAATTTTGTCTGGACCATTTTTACTGCTATATCACCATTTGTCTGAGTTCAGTGTTTGATAATAAGCCATCTGAGTGTTGTTTTGTGCTCGAGTCTGCTTTCTAAGGTTGGTTTTAGGTGACTGCTCTATTAGGATTTTCAAAAATTCCACTGTGATCCCTATTATGAACCCACTATCATGGTTCATGATAATTAGTAGTTTATTAGGTGTTGAAATTATAAAGTGCCGTAACTAACAATCTTTCATTGATTCTATGCCAGGGCCACAATGACATGTGTCATCATGTCCAGGGCCATAATGACGTGTGTCATCATGTTGTGAGTTTTGTACAGGTTTACTGAACTACCATGTTTGTAATAGCATGATCATGACATGTGATTGTCATGTTTGTGATAGCATGATCGTGACATGTGATTGTCATGTTTGTGATAGCATGATCGTGACATGTGATTGTCATGTTTGTGATAGCATGATCGTGACATGTGATTGTCATGTTTGTGATAGCATGATCGTGACATGTGATTGTCATGTTTGTGATAGCATGATCGTGACATGTGATTGTCATGTTTGTGATAGCATGATCGTGACATGTGATTGTCATGTTTGTGATAGCATGATCGTGACATGTGATTGTCATGTTTGTGATAGCATGATCGTGACATGTGATTGTCATGTTTGTGATAGCATGATCGTGACATGTGATTGTCATGTTTGTGATAGCATGATCGTGACATGTGATTGTCATGTTTGTGATAGCATGATCGTGACATGTGATTGTCATGTTTGTGATAGCATGATCGTGACATGTGATTGTCATGTTTGTGATAGCATGATCGTGACATGTGATTGTCATGTTTGTGATAGCATGATCGTGACATGTGATTGTCATGTTTGTGATAGCATGATCGTGACATGTGATTGTCATGTTTGTGATAGCATGATCGTGACATGTGATTGTCATGTTTGTGATAGCATGATCGTGACATGTGATTGTCATGTTTGTGATAGCATGATCGTGACATGTGATTGTCATGTTTGTGATAGCATGATCGTGACATGTGATTGTCATGTTTGTGATAGCATGATCGTGACATGTGATTGTCATGTTTGTGATAGCATGATCGTGACATGTGATTGTCATGTTTGTGATAGCATGATCGTGACATGTGATTGTCATGTTTGTGATAGCATGATCGTGACATGTGATTGTCATGTTTGTGATAGCATGATCGTGACATGTGATTGTCATGTTTGTGATAGCATGATCGTGACATGTGATTGTCATGTTTGTGATAGCATGATCGTGACATGTGATTGTCATGTTTGTAATAGCATGATCATGACATGTGATTGTCAACAGTCTTCTACTCATAGTAATATTTAATCCCATAATTGTTGTCATACAAAGCTTCATGATAGTAGGCAACTAACACAAAGTAATCTTGTCTTGTGTGGACACTACCGAGTGGCAGCGACTAGATACTCTAATATAACAGTCACAATGCAGACATCTATCCACCATTGGCCATGGTACATTTAATGATAATAGCAATTGCTAAGGATAGAGGTATATATGCCATGTATGTGGAGGAAGTGTTCACAGTGCAGCACTCACCCCTCTCTACACCATGCAGCTATCAATCATTTCTTATTAATTCAGAGCCTGCAGCTGATAATTACACAGTGCCCAGGGGAACAACATACACAGATATGTCCCATTCAATATAATTTCATCCAAAATAACATACAATACGTTACAATTATTTTATGTATATTAACTTTACCAGTTAGACACTGGAGTTGTGCCCCATGCTTTGCATATCATGCAGACTCATTGCCAGTTGGTAATGAATAATGAACTTTCTTTTGCCCCCAGACCCAGGGGCAGAGGTTGCTGAGCTAGGAGCATCTATTGTGGTGGCTAAAAATGTGGCAACTAGTTAATGCAACTTAGTAATGCAGTGTGAGAAGCACAATCAACATGAGGAGCATGCTTTATCTGGGGGGGGGGGGGGGGGGCAAAGCCCTCACAAGAAAATTTTGCAAATTTAGCTTTCTGAGATTGAATTTGGCAATAATAACAGACTGAACTGGCGAGTCACTTTACTAAAGTAAAGTCATTATTATTTAGCAGTGGTAACTAGCTTTCACAGCATAGGTAATTGAAGTGCAGGTGTAGGAGTTGGCCTTTGTTTAATGATGGATGTTGTGACTGTTCTATAAGAGTATTTAGCATTGATCCCTTCTTGTTGATTCCTAGAAGAGATTAGCTCTCCACTTCTCTGTTTACATTTCTCATGTATGCTTTAGATACAACTACTGTAGCTTCTACTATCTTTCTAGCTGACATATATTATGTACTAAAATTTTGGAAGGAGTGCTTCAGCCTCCCATGCACCCCCACCAAATCTGCCCTTGAGACCCCTCAAGTTTATTTGTTGAGTGACTTCCACTAATGAGAATATCCCTTGCAGCTGCTACCTAGACCTGAAACCCCCTCTGAAAACTTCTAGGTCTGCCACTGTATACATTTAAACACCAAGGTCACTGAAGTAGTCATATTACTTGGTCCTTTTGCTACGTATTCAGCTGGATCCTCAAAAACATTAATAGCTTATGGATAATTTGTAGTGACCAACTAAAAGTATTTCAAAATCTTTTTGTTCAAAAACCTGCCACAATATTTACTAAATTTTCACCATACATTGAAAGCTGCAAAAGTGTAGTCAACCCTCTTCTGAACTTGTAATGCAGCTGAACCACACGTGTCTGTTGTTGACACCTTTAATTATCTGGTTGGCTGAAATGTTAATTCTCTAAATCCACATTTTCATTTTAGTTGTTTTTCAGGTAAACTTGTGCATACTATAACACCATGTTCCATTCAAACATGATAATATATTATCTGATGTTTATACTCCAAACTGGATATGATGTCACTATATGACATCACTACTATGTACATATATATACACAATTGTTGTGTCACTGGATTTGTCTGGTTGTACCAAAACTCATTCCAGACTGAGAGGCACCTTGATTAGAACCCATCTGTAGTCCTATAACTGCTTGACTAGCTTGTAGTGCTGCTTGATCAAAATCTCGTTTATTTTCAGTGGATTCTTTAGGTCCTAGTGTTGGTCCATCAAACCCCTTCTTCTGTGCCTGCAGTTAATGCATTACAACAACATGTGATACAGTGGAATTAGTAATGAGTTATAGGTGGCTAGCCTATGATCTAGCACACTTCAGCAATCTACTGAGAACTGCTAGAAATTACTGCTATTAAATAAGTTGTGCAACACACACACACACACACACACTACAAGTGCACATACATACATGTACATATGTACTAAATGATCCAACACACACACACGCACACGCACACACACACACACGCACACTGCACACACACTGCACACATGCACGCACACGCACACTGCGCACGCACAGCACACACATGCACGCACTACACACACACATGCTACACACACACACACACTGCACACACGCACACCAGCGTTGGGGCCAGGTCACTGCTGCTGACCTGGATGACCCACTGACCCGGATGGCAATCCAGGTCAGACCCGGATGTGACCCGGATTGACCCAGATTAATATAAAGCCGAGGTGTGTGATGAGGGCTAGGTTTTGGGTAGTCTCGAGCGAGCGAGACTATGTTTTGAGCGTTCGATTCGTGTTGAGTAAACGAGTAGATATGTGATAATTAAGCCAGTAAGTTTATAGGCTGTTGCTATTGTTCCGGCAGTCACATGAATAAAAATAAAACTTAGACATAAAAAGGTCCTCAAACGAAAAAATAAGAAAAACACAAAATTCCTTGAGCGGGAATCGAACCCGGGACCTCTAGCGCTTGAGCCCAGAGTCCTACCCATTGTGCTACGTGGCTCCCAGCTACACAACTCCCTTAGTTTCTACCTTATATGTCTCCGAGTGGAGTAACTTCTACATAATATTATATTGAAGGTGAAGAAGAAACTAAAGCTGAACCCGACCCTAACCCTACACTACTTTTCGCGTCCCCTAAAGTTGAATGCTCGGGGCAACCTACTAGACGCGTTCCCTAAAGTTGAATGCTCGGGGCAACCTACTAGACGTGTGCCCTAAAGTCGAATACTCGGGGCAACCTACTAGACGTGTGCCCTAAAGTCGAATACTCGGGGCATAGCGTGCTTGATAGTGAGAAATCTAGTGGACTGCCGGAACAATAGCATTGACAAAATATTTCCGGCTGCCGGAACAATAGCAACTTCGAAGTTGATAATTTAAAATCGGTCAGTGGGTTTTGGTTCCACGTAGCTACTGTGAGTTTACAGACAGCAATGGGTGTGGCTTCGTGCATACACAGTATTACAATTCCCGATATATTGAAGTGGGTGTGGCTCACAAAAGTACTTATCCTGCTGCAAGACTTAACTGCATACAACTCTTACAATAATCGATTAGTGGGCGTGGCTCCACGTAAGTTTGCAGACAGCCAACGGACACAGTTTCGTGCTACAGACTGCACTTACTAATAAATGGGCGTATGTTTGTAACGAGATAAGTGGGCGTGGCTCACGAAAGAGCTACGCGACTAGCGTTTATAAGTTTCTACGTCGTCAAACGAACAATTTCGTTTCTCACGTGATCCAATCCGGGTCAGACCCGGATAATTTGTAAACCGGGTCGGACCCGGATAATTTGTAAACCGGGTCGGACCCGGATGATCCGGAGAAAATGTGACCCGGATGACCCGACCCGGTTTCAACGCTGACACACACACACACATACACTACACACACACACACTACACCAGGGCTGTCAAGTTGAGTTAGTGACATTGAGTGAGATTTACCAAGCTACCATACTACTTTCAAAAAACAGTAAATTACCATCTGAGACCAAAAAAAAAAAAAGTCTTAGAAAAATTTCGGACAAAGTCAAATTCGGCTACAACACCAATTTAAGCTGTCAACTGCTTATAAAGTACCTCATTAATGCTCAAAAAGCTTAATAACCCTCAGTAAATACGTGCATAGTGTCATGTGAACGGCTAGTGAGGAGACTCTCACGCAGTCACCATCGTTTACGTGTGAGCGTGTGAAAAGACCCGAATGCGTGTGTCACATGCCTAATGCGTGAGACTTGACAGGTCTGACTACACTACACACACACACACATTCACACCTACCTGACGTCCAAGGGCAATAATTCCCATAGTGACCTGTGAATGGTACTAATTACTGGTTATTGCTATGGAAACTAACCCTAGGGATGTTCTGGCACTCATACAAGTCAACAGTTTGAAAAGTATCAACTTCATTAACACCATATGCACAGCAACCCTTTAGGAAATTGCTGATATTTTCCATCTTCTTGAATGCCATTGGACTGGTGTTTATTGTCTTCACTGAACCAGGCTGCAGTGAATTAATCAGCCTGTGTGATAAACATGTACCATTAAAGTTTGCAACAACCCTATGTCATTTCGTAAAGCTGGAAGGTGTAATTCTCAATAGAACATTGTGATCTATTTACAAAAATGTGCATGACATATTTTACATCATAAACTGTTGTCTTGGCTACTATTTTATATATGATGGGCAGTTTCTGTGGAACCCTGTGAATCCACAGTCAACTTCACAACAATATTATGTTGCCTTGATGCCACTTTGGTATTGCTAAAACATCTCATATGAATGTCACTAAACAGTATCAGTTTTCTGGGACTGTAAGTGGATGTTGCATTCATTTTCCCAATTTCTATAAGTTACCCACCCTTCTACCACCCATGCCCAGACCCACCCACTGCATTGGGTAAGGTATGGTGACAATGCTGAACGTTTTGGGCCCTATGCCATTTCAATCAGGTGCTCTAATTCAGCTATATCACAACTCGATAGGCTAGGACAACAAAGATGGCCGACTGAAACCATGGATACACAATACTCAGAGGGCCAAAAAATGTAGTGTAAGTCACCAGACCCTACCTAATGCAGTGGGTGGGGTCTGGGCACAAGACTAGTACACACATAGCTGCTGCTAAAAGTGCTCATTTTGTTGATAGTGTAGATCAGTGTTGAAACCGGGTTGGGTCATCTGGGTCATCCGGGTCAGCAGTAGTGACCCGGTTTCAGCGCTGGTGTAGATGTATTGTATCAATGCATAGAAGCAGCTAATGTATAGCTGCAATGGTGGATTTCCATGGGCACAAGAAGAGCCACATGCAAGCTACATATTGAGTTGTTACAGAAAGCTGTTCACCATATACTAGCTAAATGTGTTCTCTTGTGAGCTGGCAGTAATGTCAACAGGGAAACCTTGTAATCCAATACTCATTGGTGCTAAAAATTGTGTCAGTTTAGTAAGATAGTAACACATAAAAATCCTATTGTGGTACAAAATAAAACATCATCAGATTATAGTGATATAGAAGTGTTGAATTTATCTGCTATCTACTGACTGTTCTATTAGAGTAAATATTATCATAATTAGTGGGTACCTAAAAGATATCGATTCACAGATCTATGTATGTCTTGGTGAGTTGGCTATCACTTGTTCTAAGAATATAACTGGAATTGTGGAGGAACACTAGTGATTAGTTACAAGAGAGGGGAGACTCACTAACACCAGTGATCAGTTACAAGAGAGGGGAGACTGAATAACACCAGTGATCAGTTACAAGAGAGGGGAGACTCACTGACACCAGTGATCAGTTACAAGAGAGGGGAGACTCACTAACACCAGTGATCAGTTACAAGAGAGAGAGGGGAGACTCACTAACACTAGCGATCAGTTAAAAGAAAGAGAAGACTTACTTGCACAAGTACACACCATCTTTCAGTGCCTCTTCATAGGTACCATCTGGATATGGTTCCCCAGTAACAGCTTGCATCCATTCTATAGCTTGTGCTTCTAATTCTGGATCTCTCTTGGTTTTTTTCTGAAACAAATCATGTAGAATAATAACCCAATGGTACACAATACCGTACAAGTACTGTACACGCACATGCACACACACACACACACACACACACACACACACTACACACACACACTACACACTACACACACACATATACACACACAAACACACGCATACAAACATACATACAAACATGCACACACACACACACACACACACACACACACACACACACACACACACACACACACACACACACACACACACACACACACACACACACTACACACACACTACACACTACACACACACATATACACACACAAACACACGCATACAAACATACATACAAACATGCACACACACACACACACACACACACACACACACACACACACACACTACACACTACACACTACACACACACACATATACATACACAAAAACACAAAAACACACACATACAAACATACACACACACACACACACACACACACACTACACACTACACACTACACACACACACACACACACACTACACACTACACACTACACACACACACATATACATACACACAAACACACACATACAAACATACATACATACATGCACACACACACACACACACACACACACACACACACTACACACTACACACACACATATACACACACACAAACACACACATACAAACATACACGCACACACACACACACACACATACAAACATACACGCACACACACACACACACACACACACACACACACACACACACACACACACACACACACACACACACACACACACACACACACACACACACACGCATACACACACTACACACACACGCACACACACACACACTACTCATACACACACTACACCAGAGACAATTATAATTTTTTTCAAATCTCAGTGAAAATGTCAGGCAACCTAAAGCATTACCTGACATTGGTATGATACTGTTTTACACAATTCGTTGGAAATCCTTACGTTAGATTGATAGAATAGAGTGACTCAACCTATAATAATACAATCATTGTTGTCTAATTGATTGACAATGCTTCACTATAAAACTCTCTAACTTCCTTCTATTTTGATCTGACATTTTGTCAGGCAGGTTCCATTATGGTCAGCCATGCATGATATTTGCCTGACAAATGGCCTATGTCAGGCAGTAATAATTGACTCTGCACTACACACACACGCACACACACATACACACACTACACACACACGCACACACACACACTACTCATACACACACTACACACACACGCACACACACGTACACACACTACACACACACACATATATACACACACACAAGCACACACATACAAATATGGCCACACAAACACACACACATACAAACATGGCTACACAAACACACACACATACAAACATGGCTACTCACTGCTACACACACAGTACACAGACATGCATAATGACCAAACACACGTAATATCAAAATATTCAGGGAATGGTAAAGTTGACTAGTGTCAGATCATGTGTACTCAACTGGATAATCACATCATGTAGTGTGTAGACTATAAGATGATGTGGTCATTAACTACTACTAGTGACACATGTGGTAGAGGCTCCATTGGGTCCCATTGAAGAACAGACCATATATGGTAGTGTGTTAGACCAATCAGTAGCTACATATACTGTATAACATCAATAACACATCATAGCTAAGTTGAAGTAGGTATACGGCAATAGCTTGATATGCTTGACTTCATATAATCCCAAATAGCATACAATCACTGCATGATCTGAGCCATTTGGTAATTATATTTCAGAAGGTTCAATCTTGCATGTCAATGGTGTTAGGATTGAGTTACAGCTGAGGTGCAATAGTTCAGTCCTATACGTATGCAATAATGATACTGGTTTCATTCGTTCGGCTTTGCATATTATAATAGTGTAAGGATGCTGTACTGCAGTTACCATCAAGACCCATACAACTTCAGCTGCACAGGTTCTGTTAGCTAGTGGATCATTTGATAGTTTAATAAAGCACTCACATTCACCATCACGCCATAAGGTGATCTAAGGTAGTCATCAGGTGGGGTACACCTCCTAGATACATGGCAGTCTGTCTGATAACCATCAACAATAAACCACACTGATCTTCTTCTTCAACACGATGGTGGCTGTATCATAGTATGGAGACTACCGTGACCATATTTAGTGTGTTTCTAGGGGTCACACCCACACAACAGGTTTGGTTTTACAAGTTGTGCATGATTTATCACTATAACAAACTATATGGAATTGAGAAATAGTAACATCAATACCTGTAAATGTACAGCTGATTGATGGATACTCTCATTCGGTGCTAAAACATGGGGAGGCCACTTTATATTAAGCCATGTTTATAACAGGGAGTGACACCAAAACTTTGTACTATCAAATAAGAATACAGTGGTGGTTTGATCAATATGTTATTGGACCACCTGCAACATAGCATAAATAATATTGTGTTAGGAAAGAACTATGTACAAGCTACAAGCTATAAAATATTAATTATGTGCAAGCATTGTTCTTACTATTTTTATGGATACAAATACATGAAAATAGTAAGAAGAAAATATCCTGACTGCCTGGCAGACTCCTGTAAGCGTTCAAGCGTTAATCGGATGGCTGCAGGTTTAAGGCTACCCAGGTCCAGTCATGGATTTTTTCTTCTTTCTCCTACTTTTCAAACATACTTAGTGTAGTTAATATAAACATCTTAGGCCTTTATATACCACTTTGACACCTCAGATCAAAGGAAATCACAGGGTTATATATCACATATTTCCCTGACCACAGGGCAATATCTAGATATTGCCCTATGGTTAGGGCAATATCATGATATAGCCCTGACCACAACTGCCTTTGATGCTGAGGCAGCTACAAAGCATCAGTTCCCTTTGATTATTTATATAGAGCTGCTTAAAGTTTTGCATTGTGGGTTTGAATTAAACATGTTGATTTAGTCAGGGGCATTGTTGTGAAGTAAAGAAATGAGTGAGTCAGCATTGCATAGTTCAGTTACTAAGCATCACTAAATAATCATTTTTGCAATGTGGATTGTTTTTCAACAGAGTACATTTCAACTGTACGAAAAGATGCCTCAAACATTCACAACCTATATGTCTAAGTGTTTATTTTAGCACCTTAGGTAACTTTATTCATCCACAAAGTGATTATTTGGTTTAAAATGGTATCACTACAACCAGTGAAACCCACAATCATTTCTTTTTTGTGCCCACAATTTAAACCCACAATCGATTTTTGCAAACCTCTGTATAAAAGTAATGTGGTGAATGCAGGTTTGTCTTCCTTCACCTATTAGGTGAGCATGCCAGAGTGGTATATATTACTTATACCATGGCCACTCTGGATTTGCCTGATATATATTCCCGCGCCCTTGGGCCTGCGGCCCTCGGGCTTGGGCATATATATCAGGCAAATCCCTCTTGGCCATGGTATAACTATTAAATAAGGCCTTCTGGTATACACAGGCTCTGCCTTTACCAAGTACTTTAATCATAATAATCATGATTGAATAGCACAGATATCAGGACATATTCCACCAATGGTTACTGAAGCCATTTGTAGTATACACATACGTACATCTCCTCAACAAAACCATACTAAAACATGTTCACACAGTTTTGTAATAGTTAGTGTTGAATCACTGGATAAATATCACAATCATCATTACCATATATGGTCACTTATGTCAGTACCAAGCAGGGTCAACAATTTTACAAGCTTGAGAGCAAAGAATGTAAAGATGCAAGCCATGTAGTATTACAGCACAGGCCATTGAGTCTGGTACAACCACCCTTCATGTGTAGCTGCACCTCACTAAGGGGGTCTTGGGACAAGCTTCCCAAGGATATTTAAAATAGCTATCATAGCAAGCCATGTAGTATTACAGCACAGGCCATTGAGTCTGGTACAACCACCCTTCATGTGTAGCTGCACCTCACTAAGGGGGTCTTGGGACAAGCTTCCCAAGGATATTTAAAATAGCTATCATAAATTGAAACTGCAAAGATTAAGATCTGGAAACAATTTAATGGAAATAGTGACTGAAATAAAGAAAGAACTATATAGTAGCTATGAATGGAAGCAAAATTAACTATCGTGTTATTGGACTGTAAAGGAATTTGGTGAAAATATGTTGTAGCTAATTTTAAGGGATAAGAATGTCAACTAACGGCACCATAACCTTAAAGTTAAAAAGAAATCAGAGCCATGAGCAAGGAAACATTTATGTCAATCTATAGATTAAGCTGATAACTTAATTCTTGGATTAAACAACACCCTATATTTACACATTAAATGCCACACTATTTTAACATGATGTTAGAATGTTAAAGGGACCTCTACAAGAGGCCACAAACCAGGGTACTCTACTGATTACACAAACGTACAAATTACTAATAGTGAGGTTATGCAAGATGAAAGTTACATGATAAGTAATTTGCATTGTTAGAATTATTTTAATGTAAGCAAGTACCCAAATTCACATTATACGTAGCTGAAAGATAGTTAGGGATTAAAAGTGAGGTTTAACCTCAATAGAGTAACTCTTTACCAAAAACAAATTTTAATTATTATTTGCTAACTTGTATATAGTTCACAAATTAATGGCTGAGGTGGTATGATTGCATTCTTGACAGGAAATGATTACGTAGCAACTCTTATCAGACTAGTGTGTTGTTGAAGACCCTGGAAGAAATTTGTGAAGAAAAATCGATTGTGTACAAACACTTTTACGTGATGTAAACAAGCAATCATAACTTGCATATCCTTGGGTCTACTACAACAAAACAAAGATTTTCCAACAGAGTGGATTATAACGGTCGGCCATCGGACATTTACCAACCAATTGGGTTTAGTTATTTGGAAGATGTACTCAGGATAAAGTAGGTCAACATAGTCATTTGGTAAGGATGATGGTATATAGGTAAATGACTATTGATAACTATTATCAGGGAGTCTGTATAACTCTTTTTCAAAATCTTATGATAGAGATTTAGTACGTAATTCAAATACGTATCTACCAAGGCACGTAAAATTTCAAAACAGTTTTGGATCCCTCAATGGCACGCTATTCTCACCCACACATTACTCAGTATGAATTGTTTAGCACTACTGTTACAATCAAGGAGTGAATGCTCTTCAAGTTCAATGAATTACTAACAAAGTCATCATTAAAAACTGCCAAAAATTGTATGCGTTGTCAAGCCTAAGATACGTACTTTTAATAGCCTATCTACCTTGTGATTCTACTGTGCTTATAGGCAATGCTAAGATTTAGCTGTGCATGATGCTGCCATTGTATAACTTCAGACATGCTATTCAACTTACCAAAACAATTGCCACAACTTTAACAAAACAATTGTCATTAATTCACTACTACAATCATGCATACAATAAAATCAAATACAGCACAACCAGGGTTAGATGTGCAGTCACGTAACTCAATTCAAAACTACTCCCATGCTGTAGCAACATAGCTACTTCCTCTTCTTCGAACATACTTGCCAGCAATGATCTAATTCTAAAATTTATGCTTCAATTTCACGTCACAAGAATAGATATTCAGCACGTGTGATCCAATGTATGTACAGTCATACCTAACCAGATATTAAGACCCTATTGTGGTCTGGATGATTACCATATACTGTATGTATGGGCCAAGAATAGAACAAGTGATTACCATATATGGGATGTATGTACAGTCATACCTAACCAGATATTAAGACCCTATTGTGGTCTGGATGATTACCATATACTGTATGTATGGGCCAAGAATAGAACAAGTGATTACCATATATGGGATGTATGTACAGTCATACCTAACCAGATATTAAGACCCTATTGTGGTCTGGATAATTAAGTTGACAAGGAGACTTGACTCAGTGTCAAACTTGGTCAGTGTACACATACCATCAGGTGGTACTACACAATGTTATGCTGTACAACTACATGACTATATCACACAACATGCTCAGTCATGTGTTCATGTTGTATGCACACAATTCTAATCTCAATACACTACACTAGTCTGATGTTTGGAATGACACTCATCTTTATATGGGATCGTGCAACATGAAGACTCTTCATTGACTCAACTTGAGAGATCCACTCTCTCTGTGGTTCAATACTACAACATGTGGACCCATGGTAGCTAGCAGGCATACTGGAGGCAGCTACAGGTCATTAGCTACATTCACATCACTTCACTGGCTTGCAGTATTCATACTTAAGTCTACCCAACAGCAGAGACACAAGTGGTCAGGATAACATGTCACTTTTAGCTGCATTTGTAAGATTATAGTTATATACAGATTATGTAGCTAGCTACTCATTGAGTTCCAATATACATGCAGAGATCACTATATTTATTGAACAGAAACACATACAGCAGCCTCACTTTTCTCAACAGTTCAGCACTCATTCCATATCCTTTAGGTCTATTTGCCATCTTGTCACTATCACTCACTATCAACAGATAGTTGTAATGTAATGCACTCCTAGATATTACGTAGCTAGTATATAGCTAATTTCACTGGCTTCTATTATGCCAACATCAAAGATTTTCAACTAATCAACATTCCATACATTCCTTGATACCTTGGTATGACCAATATTTTGCTATCTTTCATTCTTTATGAGTCATTTTAGTGCAAACACTTCAGGTGGTTCCTATCACAAGATGAAATTGACCATGCAGTGCAGGGCAGTTATATAATTGCTCACAATATTTGATGTGCCACAAATACAAATTTATAGGAAGCTGATAATGGCAACTTCCTTACTATAAGAAGAACACCATGTGAGCTACGTTAAACCTCTTAAGAGTGACCATTTCTTTGTAGAGTGACTACACTCAGAAATAATACAAGTAATTCCCTACAAAAACTGTGTGTACTGCTACACATGCACACATGCACACACACACTAACACACTACACACGCACACACACTACACACACACATGCACACGCACACACACTCACACGTGCGCACACACACACACACACACACACACACGCACACACACACACTACTACTACACACACACACGCACACACACACACGCACACACTCACACACACACATGCACACACACACACACCATGTACACACACAAACACACAAACACACACACACACACACACACACACTACTACTACACACACACGCACACACACACACGCACACACACTCACACACACACATGCACACACACACACACACACACACACACACACAAACACACAAACACACACACACACACACACACACAAACACACACACACACAAACAAAATGTACACATACTTTAACCCATATAGTTTTTTCTGTTCAGCCAGAGATGGAAATCATAACTATGCTATGTATGATACACAAGAGAATTTTTTCACTTCTGACAGGTGCTATTTGGCATACTATAAACTACATTTCCATATATGCATTATCATTAGTATTTAAAAAAAAATGAAGTAGGGGTCTATACAATTGCTAAAAAATAGTGAACAAGAGATGAAATGATGGTATTACAGCATAGCTCGGTGGGAAAGTCCCTACTTTGGCATTGAACAAAATTATAGCCAATGTACCAAAGTAGGGACTTTCCCACCAAGCTATGCTGTAATACCATCATTCATCTCTTGTTTCACTACATTTTATTGCATAGATCCCTACTTCATTTTTACAATTTTAGAAAATACTAGTTTGTTTAGTTTTTGTTGTAGCACAGTTAGTTACAGTGTAACTTGTGACTGTTCTATTAGAATATCATACATGATAGTTGTATTAGAGTGACTGTTCTATTAGAGTACCAAGGGTGTGCAGCTATAAGAGGTGAGGTCATCTTGTTTAGCTACTGTTAAATAAATAGCTAGATTGTTAAAAGGTGTGGTCTCTGCACTCTATCACCATTAATCCACCTAGATCTTTATTTGGTGGGTGATGCCGTGAACCTATCCTGATTGGGATACAGAAAATTAATGCCTTATATGGTTTTGTTGGATGAAGAAGACAAGTAGCATAAAAGAAATGACAAGGCACAGAGGACCTATACTCATTGGAACTCCAAAAGGCATATCCCACTGGTGAGTTTATTATTGTGGCATAAAATGGTGGCCATACGCTGCTTCGTTTGGCCTCTAGGCTTGCGACTGTGGTCAGTGAGTGAGTGTGTGAGTAAGGCAGACTAAAACGTGTGTGTGTTCTATTAGGGTTTTGCCAAAAACATACATAGGCGATCTCTATTATGAACCACTACTGTGGTTCATGATTAAAACACACAGGTGTGTCCATAGTTACTCATGTCAATACACAAATCTTTAAGAGTGGATATACATATGTATGTGTATATCCCATATTTGGTTGTATTACTCCTATGTACATGATGGAATTGTGCCGATTGTTGTGCAGCTTGGTAGCTAATGATAGTCACCAGTGTCTGCAACTACAGCCTCCAATAATATTTGACTGTTCATATACTAGTTGTAAAGACTATTTTGCTATAACAATCTTTACTACCTCTTCGTAAAACGTAACAGTATTTGCCATTTGAAGTTTCCTGGATTTTGTCTCTCTAGTTAAGGCTTAGTTTTATTATCATAAAGCCTTGGTTTTCCAAATACCTTTAACCCGGCATACAATTACACTCCTTGTTTTTAAATCTCATAATTCTTGTGCAGCTATCATCACAAAAGTTTTAGCAGCACTTCTCTACATAATTATAAACTATGTATCAATGAGATGATCTAATTAGACTTGTGATGTTAGCAAAATGGGGTAAATCAACATGTATGATGTTATTACAATAGATGTAGTCTGTTTATTTGCAACTTTCTGGATTGCTACACTTTTCAGGCACAAGCAGAAAAAATTTCAGGACAAAAGATAGTTGTATGATGGTTTTACAACAAAGCTCTGTCATGATGTAGATGCGGGATAATATAGGCTCGCTCTAATAGATCCTTATATATTTCTAAATTGTGCTTAGAATTTACTGACCCAATAAAATGTATACTATGAATAAAGTTATTTTCATTCTTTTAAAAATAAATATATCTTGAAGTCAAAAAATGTATGGCAAAAACTATTGGTGGGAAACCAAGGGTTAATGTGTGTATGAATGGTAATTTGTATTTAACATTATATGTGGCAACTACGTGCAAATTGTTTGTGTATGTGTGTGTGTGTATTGCTCCAGTCTACCCAGCTGTTTAAATGGGGACCTGGTGGCCTTGGGAAGCAGCCCACCCATGCAGCTGTAACATTAATGGGTACCTGGTGTAAATGTGGGAAGCAAATACCAACTGCAGCTGTGCATGTCTTGCATAGTGCAGGTGGGACTTTGGGTACCCACACCTTCCTGTTTAGTTGTACTTGTCCAACTGTCTAAAGATATACTTGTCTTAATTTTGTGCACATTTAATCATCGATTAGAACAAACAAGTGGCAGAAAAATACAATATCTCCATATAAGAATAATAAAGGTTTGTACTTACTGGCCGTACATACTAAATTACTATTGTCTTAATTAATCTTGTTTTGTTAACTAGCTATACATATAGCCTTATTAATTTCTTCACAACAGCTTGGCAGGAATAGCTAGCCATGCAAGCTTTCTGATGACTTGAAATATGTTTAGTGAGCCTTCCTAGTATCTGACTGCTTTTATAGCTAACTAAAATTAGCACTTTACAGTGACTAGCTAGCAATGAGGGTCTGACAGCAACTTGTGCTGCAGCCTAATTAATGCCTTCATCTAGGGTAGATGTTATAGCTAGGCTTGCACTGTTTGACATTGCTCAGGCCCAAAATGTGTGTCTTTGCTGCTTCTTTGTATCATGGACTTATCTTGTGACTTTGTCCTCCTTTTTGTCTTATTTCTTTCTCTACTATTGGGTAGTTGTTGATTTGTGGGTAGCACATCAATGACTTCAAAATTGATTGCGAAGATGCTTACACTTTTTAGCTGGTGGAACATTGCTAAAAATGAAACATAGGAGGAGGCACTTGTGTAGATAATTTATAATAAGTGGACACTCTAAGTGGCTTATAACTAAAGTATACTCTAGCTATAACAATCATGTATCTACCGACCATTGGCATACATCTAGTTGATGATAAACGAACACTATGGATGGCCATGGAGGATAGGTATACCAGAGTGTGTAGTTAGTGTTCACTCTACATCTGCTATACATGTAAGGGGGCATCTCCAAACTGATTTTGGTACGCTTAACGTCATAATGACGTTAGGGGGGGGTTCATAGTCTCGCGTGGTCAGACTGGACCATACAGCAAGTTTCATGCTGTGTCCCCTGTATGTCAGGTCTACAATTATACATAGTATAGAAAGTCTGAAGAACAACAGATAGACTTGAGCATATTTATATACATAGCTAGCTAGCAGTGAAATATCACTAAAATTGCGTATCTGAGTGTCTAATTTTCAAAAATTTCCTGTGGGGGCATGCCCCCAGACCCCCCTAGAATGCTTGTGCTTCGTACTTCGCACACTGTGCAACAGCTCCTCTCTCATTGGCATGTATACAGTAGCAATTTCAACATTATAGTCAATGGCCAGACCAACTCAATTTTCCCTCCTCCGGCCCTGTACTTGCCCTACAGTGCAGGCATTTCTCATTGAGTATGTTACACATTCAAGTAGCTAACATGATAAATTGACTTAACCTGCATAATATGCATTCCTTATGTGCAAAATTTTATTAGCTAATGCTATTTCTGTATACTTAAACTAAGTGTCGTAAGTGAAAGCTCAGTATAGCTATGGCACTGAAGTAATGCTAGCTTTTTTCAATGTTACAATATTATGCTCCTGCTCCCTTTGCTATTGTCACCTTCCTCTTAAAGTAAGCTACTATATTAGCTGCAAGCACATATGGTTATTCCCTAACTGTTTTCTCATTAAACCTCCATGCAATGTGACAGTTATAGTGTATTTACCAAAGTGTATAATTTATTCTTCAAAATTCCAACATAGCTATACAATTGATTCCCACATGTACTTAACATTCTTGAATGACATGCTGGTGTGAAATTCCTAGTCGTTATGCAATAGCATTTTTTTTTTTTAAATAAGACATTTTTTCCTGTCATACTGAATATTTCAGACAACATTGAAGTACAACTGTAACGAAGTGATAGTCAGGGCCATGTTTCACAACTACTGACACGACTGTGAGCATGCGCTTCAAATACTTTGGGATCACTGCCAGTTCACCCAATTTTCATGTTTACAGCTAGTACCTAGTTTGTTAATGACTATCGCTTGTTGCTTTTTCTTTTTCTTGTTATGGCTAATAGAGTACACCAAGACACACACCCTCCTCACCCCCACTGAAAATAACTAGCTAGGTATACTCCAAACTGGAAATGAGGTCACAACTACATCATCACTAATACACTACAATGTTCTCTATGTACTAATATTTGTCACTGTGGATTTGTCGGCCAGTACCAAAACTCATTCCAGACTGAGAGGCACCTTGATTAGAACCCATCTGTAGTCCTATAACTGCTTGACCAGCTTGTTTTGTTGCTTCATCAAATTCTCGTCTCTGTTCAGTAGCTTCTTTAGGCCCTAGTACTGGTCCATCAAATCCTTTCTTCTGTGCCTGCAGTATTGATTAATACATTACAGCTAGGTGTAACACAGAGGAGTAGACTAAACTCTGTGACCTTAATAATTAGGCATGGCCATACTGTCTAGCACACTTTAGCAATGTACTGGGATTTGACTGCTATAAAACTAATGGACTTCACTACTAACCCCCCCCCCCCCCCACACACACATAACTCACTCGACGTCCAAGGGCATGGATTCCATTGGTAACCTATAGGTGGGGTGGTGGGTTACTGGTAGTTGCTATGATAACTGTTACTAACCTGAGGGATATTCTGGGCCTCATAAAGGTCAACAGTTTGGAACATATCCTCCTTACTAAGACCATATGCAAAACAACCCTCCAAGAAATTACCAATGTTCTCCATCTGTTTAAATGCCATTTTACTGGTGTTTATTTTCTTGACTGAACCAGGTTGTAGTATATTAATCAGACTGTGGAGAAAAGTTAGGAAGATTTACAACAAGATTGTATACACAATTACTATGAGACCTTATATCTGTATAAAACATGTCTTTATAATTATTTCACAAACTACTGCAGTTTATACATTTCAATCATAGGCGATTCTAAGGGGGGGCCAGGGGGGGTCAAGGCCCCCCCTGTTAAAAAATAACTTTTTAAAAATCTTGGGGAAAAGTTGCTGTATAGATTGGCATTGTTATTTTTAGCATTTTTCATGTTTTTAGAACAAATTTTAGGCTGTTTTCAAGCCTTTAAATTGCAAAAATCCTGCAGCTTCTTGCACCCCCAGACCCCCCTGAAAATTCTACATTATACTATAGCCAAACAACAATAGTTATGCCGTTCCCTACTGGGCCCCCCTGTAGGTCAGGTCTAGAATCGCCACTGATTTCAATCCACCAAATTACTGGGCATTAAGCTCAGCAAATCTATAGGTGACATGTCTTAAGACTAGTAATATTATTGCTTGTTGACAGTACAGACTCAGTCATCAGGAACTGTTAAAAACAAAGTTCAAAATGTGCTTTACCATGTTTCAGGTGAGTTGGCATGAAATCTGCATTTTTATGACTTAGTTGACTAACTTACTGATGAGGAAACTCACTTGCACAAGTACACACCATCTTTCAGAGCTTCTTCAAAGGTCACGTCAGTGGGAAATGGTTCCTCAGTAACAGCTTGCATCCATTCTATAGCTTGTGCTTCTAATTCTGGATCTCTCTTGGCAGCTTTCTGTAACAGAACACAGAACTCAATAACACACACACACACACACACACACACACACACACACACACACACACACACACACACACACACACACACACACACACACACACACACACACACACACACACACACACACACACACACACACACACACACACAGAGTGAAACATCAAAATATTCAGGGAATGGTAAAGTTGACTAGTGTCAGATCATGTGTACTCAACTGGATAATCACATTATGTAGTGTGTAGACTATAAGATGATGTGGTCATTAACTACTACTACAAGTAGTGACACATGTGGTAGAGGCTCTATTATTCCCATTGAAGAACAGTTGATCATGTGTAGTATTAGACCAACCAGTATACAACATTGATAATACATTATAAGTTGAAACATATTACTTATGGCTCCATGTAGCTAGCAGTGTTGTCAAATCGTAGTTGTTTGCTTTAGTGTAGTAGCTGCCCCTACTAGTCTTGTCCTTCAAGTGTTTGGCTAAATATGTACCATCATGAGGTGACTGACTAAAGTAGCACTGACAAGCAATATCCTCCTACCAAGTTGATGATACACAGCTCTAAGGAGCAGTACCTATTACTAGGCAGCCAGCCTCCTCTAAACACTAGTTTTGTAGTTAGAGTGGGACAGCCTTAAATCTGACAATAACATTATTGCACTACATCTTAACAATTATTAGACACACTAGTTGAGTAGCGAGCCCAGCCACAGTATACCATATGAAGACTACATCCAGACTAATTTAGCTACGTATCAATTCTGGTTCAGTTAGGGGTTTACTCACTCAAGCCATTACACTATAGCCCTCAGGAAGAGTATAACAAATAACATCATTGTATGGAAAGGAGAGAAGACAAAAGTGGGATTACTACTGATCTTTTTTTAAAACCCGGGCTTGATGGACTGCCCTTGCCTACCACCCCCAGCACAAAGAATGGCATGTGCCGGACAACTGAAAGCGACAACAAAAAGTAGAGTAATACTGCCAGCATGCTACTCAGACAAGCAGGACTCCACTTGCACTAAATCCATTGGTGGTGAAGCCCTAGTGTAAACACCAATGGATGAGCGTGCACCTCGAATGCATTGAGTGGCTGATCTCTAGGCTACTGGTCAAGCTACATGTTTAGTGTTCAGAGAGTAGTTACTATGTGAGGGAGATGTGTTATGTTGTAAACAACTTGTTACAAGTACAGTATAAGTTGCTGTTAGACCTTCAGTGCTGAAGTGTTAATAATAATAAAGTATCATCCCAATATAAGGGACCTATTGGCTAAAGCATCATATAGAGTAACAATGTTGATATCACAACACTAGCTATACTATCAATACCACAAATCATTACATTAGGCTAGACCTAAGTCTATATATAGAAGTCACAAATACCAGAGTTAGTACTGGACATTCCAAAGTCCTCAAAAGCTGTAAATAACTCCATGACTGATGAACAAGTTGGTAACAGAAGCCATCAATAATCATTTGCAATACAAACCTCATTAAGGAAGCCATACAGGCCCCAGTCATGTTAACATTCCCATAGGAAATGTGATAATTAGTGTTGAATAACTGGGATAATTATCACCATTACCATTACCATATATGGTCAGAATGGTAGATTGTTAGTAATGTACCATGTCAGTACACACATACCACATCCACTCCAACATGTGGTAACAACATAATTACAGTGTGGTGCTACACATTGTTATGAGACACAACTACATGACCACATGTTCAGTCATGTTGATATGCTTGTATGCACACAATTCTGATCATGTTTGAGGTCTCTTTGAACTGACCTAAACATGTGATCACTATACACATAACTAGTCAAACCATGGCCACATCATATGCTCAGCTAGTCTTTGTAGCCCATGATCATTCATGGCATAACAATTAGTGAAATGTTGAAGACTACATTTATACCAACATGTACACCTTTAGGATACCTAAACCAGGGTCCTGCTGATGTCCATCCCCATAAGCTGGAGTGAAACACACACCACACCGAAGTACTTTACACATTCCTCTCAACAAAAGACCCTCATACCCTCCTTGGGTTACATGTAGCTGCCGGGTAAGACTAGTCACCATACCAGCACTTCACTAGCCCGCTGTGCTTATACATTGTTGCCAGACTAACATGTCATGAATGTATGACAGAAACCATCATATTATTGACGAAAGTTCATAATTCACTACAACAAAAATGGGGCAGTTTACCCCACAAGTGGATGTGGCAAAGGGAAAAAAACCCAAAACACTTAAATCATCAGTTTCTACACTGAGACAGCTAACTAGGGGCACTACTCATTGAGCTAGCTATAGTGGCTCTGCAGTATATACCTAACATACAACCAACCAGTCATCATTTACATGAACAGGTCATGGTACGTAGTTATACGTGTACCAGCCTCACTTTATCTGCCAGCTCAGCGGTCATTCCATAGCCTTTAGGTCTATCCGCCATCTTGTCACTGTCAACTCGCTCGCTACTGATCTACACAGGGTAGTGCATCTAGTGTGGACTAGAGCGATCTATCCCTAACTATTATACTAGTTGTAGCCAACCTACTTCTTCCGTTTCACACGTTCTCACGTGCAACTTTCCAAAACTAAGCGCATGCGTAGAATTTAATTTTTTGTCGGCCTCCTTTCCTTCCGGTGTGTGCTACAGTGTTTCGTCGCATCTTATTGAGCTTGTTGGTGAGTACACCAATAGTTGTATTTACAGCTTAGCACCGCCAGGGCGGGAGGCGCTTATAATTTCCAATCGATAAGCGCTGTGCGGATAAAAACGAGTATCGTTATGCAACGAGAAGCATATTTCGAAAATAATATTTTTGTCACGTGCGCTTCAGTTACCAGTACTCTAAATCATCCGTACGGGTCTCTTCGTGGTCGAGTTCGTGATCAAGGACGTGAACCAGAGGAGCGCCCCCACTCAGAACCTGACCGGTGGGTTGAATGCTAAGATACATGGCACGAATTTGTTAGTGTTTGTGTAACTGTATACGAATAATTTTTGTGCCCATACCTTCACCTGTGAAATATGATACAGGCTCCTGTTTAGTGCTAGTCCTGCCCCCCAGGAAGATATGCCAGCACTGACCTGTAGGTACCTGAGTATTGCACAGGTGATTGAGTCAACTGGGTAGACGTGCTGCACGTGTGAGTGTAGTGCATGTATTCATATCAAGTAGTTTGCAGACATTTGCTATACTTTTGTTCATGGCTAAATGCCAGCTGGAACAGGCATGTCCAATACATTTCGATTGAAAAATTAAATTGATCATCGTGTACCGCCTACCTCTAGTCTGTATAGTAACTTTCCAAGTTTGATACATGTAGAGCAACTCTCTGCGAGTACAATGATGCCAAAAGAAGTCCAATTCATGGAAATTTTGGTGAGTCAAAATGGCCTGAACCGACTGGGTATGGCAAATTTCTCCATACATTTTGTAGTGGGTATTTCGGGAGCATACAATTAAAGGTGTAATAACCTGTGACACATGATAGATACTGAACCAGATTTGGAAAGAGCAGTGGATAGTGATTAAGATGAGCTATAGCAGAAGGAAATCAGGAAATTTAAGCGCATCATTTTAAGGTTTAAAATCACTTACTTTTCTATGGCGAATTGAATGGTGGATATTTGGAAGGGAACGTTCTGAGCTATTTCGATATCTTGACAACCATTAACCTTCACTACATTAGTGTTACAATTAAACAAAAGCACTGTGAATTAGTTCTCCAGGTTAGTTTGCAGAAATTAATCAACTGGTGTAGCTGCAGTGACCATTTTATTACTTTTTTTACCTTTTTTTAAACTGAGTTTGTGTATCACATAAATCAGATGAAAGACAATATTAATGATAATCTTGTATGGTAATGACGTGTCAAATATTGTACATAAGCAACTAGTATTTACAAATCGTTGTCTATAGCAGATTTAATGCAATTGATGTGCCTTCTAGTTTGGGATGATTCAACTTGAGGCCTTTAACTGGCTTTGTGGTATCAAAATGAATGGAGGATACATGGGTGAGTTCAATCCACTGTAGCTGATTTTCTTGAGTAAATTTATGTCTATTTATGTATGTTATTGGTGCATTCTTCAAAAGTGAGACTGGTTTTTGGCATGTATAAAAGCCATGTAACACTTCCTGGTCTGTAGCTATCAGTAGCTACATAAACTTCTACTTGAAAAAGAGTAGCAGCTGCAATTATTTCTGTGGTAGTACCCCAAATGTAAAGCTTCTTGATGTTTTTAAGTATATGTTAAAGCATAGCCGCGAGTGCTATATGAAAAATAAAGTAAAAAATAAAGTACGAGGCGCACGGCCGAGTACTTTATTTTTCATATAGCACGAGCAAGGCTATGCTTTAAATGATTTATGGAACTATCTAGTCGTGTAGCTTCACCATACACTAGGACTAGTAATTAACAAGCGTTGCACGAACTATTAGCAGCCTGAACGCACAGAAATTAGTTTAACAAAGTAACTCACGCGTATTTCACCATAGTTTGGCATAGTAGACGTTCATCGTGTCTTTCGGCAGGTTTTGCTCGCAACCCACAATCGATTCTATTGTGAGTCACATGGTGAAGTATTTCCGTGATATCTCCAGGACTTGTCCGTTTACATTAACAAACGTAACAGCAACGTTACCTTCTCCCACCCATCATCGAAGCATTTAGGTATGTCTATAAAAGCAATCCAGTGGTGGAACTCGTATCTGCTGGGGTGATTGATCAGTCAGCGCGGCGAGGCTATCAGCCTTCGCCGGCTTGGGTGATTAGTCGTACTGGCACGAGCCCCGTAGGCTATTAGCCTACACAAAGGCACGTGAGCAACTGTGCTTTATTGCACCGCAAAGAGTGCTTTATTGCACCGCAAAGAGTGCTTTATTCACAATAAAGCACTCTTTGCGGTGCAATAAAGCACTCTTTGTGGTCGATGAAACAGTTGGCCGGCTGAAAGAGTGTACTTTATGAAATTTAAAGTACACTTTTTCCTTTGATCTCGCCCACGCAAAGTTCTATAATGTGAGTTTCAAAGTTAGTTGATAGTATAGCTTCATGGATGGGCTTAAACAAAGTGCAGTTATCTGACTCAAATTCAGCAATTGTTTTATGTAAATGAGAGTGGTAATCCTCTACCCCAGTGATGGCTTTCGACAATGCTCTAAACAAGCAGTTACCATCCCCCAAAACTCTATCAACTTCTCTTTGTTGTTTACATAAAAAAAGGCTTTAAAACTGTGTATCCAGTACTAGGAGTCATTGTCGATATTTTTACAATGTCATCTGGAACCATCATGTCTGGTACAGCTAGGCTAGGTGGTTTAAGGAAACATGGAAAAGGAGAGTATATTTTCTGTGAAAAATTACAGGATAGATACCAATGTATTTGTACCTGGACATACGGTACCTTCATAGCATCTTCACTAGAGTATCTGTCTGTTGTTGTCTGTTGATGATTGCCTGAGAATAGTGCAGTGTGAATGAAATTAGATATCTGTTGCTATACATACTGGGTTTCAATGTTGGTTTGTTTATATACATTTCTGTATCAGCTCTCTTTTGCATCTTGATGCATTTCCGTTGAAGGCATGCTTTCTTTAGTTTTCCTGGCTCACCATACTTAGGATTGTCACGGCAATACTTGCAAATTTCACAATTTGAAGAAATGCAACCTGTACATTCTCCACATCTCACTCGCTTCTGACCTGGTGTATAATATAGTATATAATATAGTATATGTGTATATCTAGTATAGTCAATATAGTCCTGAAGTTGTTTACATGCAACAGCTTTATTGTCATCAACAGTCATTGCATGCTCTTGGTTATCTGTGTCAACTATTACGTATATCATATATATGATCTACGTACATACATAGGTAGTCAAAGCAATACCTGACTTTGATTCTGATTTAGTTTCATTATCTGTACCCAGTATGTGTTGTTGGTCATCTGTAACATAACATTGTACGTATTATTACTTGTACGCAACAAAATGTACGTATACTGCTACTTGAATGTGATCTAAAAGTTGTTTCGTTATCAGTACCCAAACAGTGTCAGTGTTTACAAGAGTGTCTTTGCCACAATATTATGTGTAATTATTTGTACACACCTTTACCTTTCTGTAACTTGCATGGTTCTGTCTCCACTCCTGTTGTTTCTTGTTTCGTTTCCTTAAATACAGTTATTGTATATATGTACAGTTATTGTATATATGTACAGTTATTGTATATATGTACAGTTATTGTATATATGTACAGTTATTGTATATATGTACAGTTATTGTATATATGTACAGTTATTGTATATATGTCAACATTTATTTATGTATTGTGCATGTGTGCAAAATGTATAGCACAGAGAGGGCAGTGTCAAGAGACCAATACAGTATGGTGTGAAGCTAACTGGTGTGAAGCTGACTGGTGTATTAGTCTTGTACGCAAACATATGTAGGCAGTGCTTAAGGAATGTGATATCTTTTAGTTGTCTTCCTTGGAGTATGTTCATCTCAAGCTATGGAATTTTTCTATCACAGACCTTTAGTGTATTTTTATAGTCATGGAACATAGAGGTGTACAATTACTGTAGGATTGTTTTAAAATTGGGCATGTGTCCATAAATAAATTAAAATCTGCCTGCACTTTTCATAACCGTACTGTATCTGACACATATCTATTCTTCATTTCCATAAATGATACTTTATGAGTAATAAAGCACTCTTCAGGTCTTTTATCTTCCCACACAAAGTATATAAATAAACAATTACATTTGATAGCCTATGTTATGTTTGTAAGCATGTGCATACAATTTTACCCCACTACAACAGTAAGTCAGTATACCTCATTCTGGTCATTTTCAAGCTTGTGAATGATTTTAGCCTTTTCTTCATTATCGGCATACCTGTATGTCATTTATACTAGTTACATCCATTACTATGACCTAATTTATTCTGCAGACTGGACTTATGGACAAGGTTTGCGGAGTAAAATAGCATGTTGAAAGTTTGGAGCTTGACTGAATGATCTGTGAAAGCACATCTAGTAAGTGCATGTACAATATGTACCTCCTAAATGCAGAGGCTTCCCCTAAAGGGTCATAGAGCAGTGTGCAACACTGTGCTATATGTACTATTCTGCTTAAAATCTGTACAGATAAAGAAATACAAATATTGCAAATGAATTTCATTTGAGTAGCAAATTTATACATGTAGAGTAGTTTAACCACTCTATTTTCTATTTCTGGGGAAAACTCTGTTATAGTATTTCTATAGAAATGTACATATATACCTTTTTGTGGATTATGTGTTGATTCGGAGTAAACTATACTGGGTTCAACATAATCTGCATCCACACACTGTTGTCCTGTGCCAACTGGTTCTTCTTCTGTGGGTTCCACTGTGGTGTCTTGTGGTTGTATGTGTGAAAGGGAATGGATCCGGTGGATATGTTTGCATATGTGACCATTATTAAAAGCGTAGCATTTACTGTCACATTTGTACATGTGGATGCAAAGACAATTGCATTCAGTGGCAGTACAGATTCTGCTTTCTGATTTACACTCAGCACAGGAAGCAGCTTGGGATCTGACTACCATGTACTCTTGAGGAGTATTTCCTGACACACTATCAACGTGCCACATGCCATCATTGATTTCCTGAAATTATTAATGTACGTTTACTGCATCTTCACTACTACTTGAGTTACCCAATTGTATCCACTTATACTAGGTGTACATCCATACTTCCATAATATTATTCTTATCATGTTGTGGGTGGTATTATCATCACTAAATGTTATTATAAACCTCATAACTCACGGTGACCTGCCCACACACTGAGATACCAGATAACTTACTGTATTTATCTGTATTACAGATAACACTTTATCTGTATTAAAGCTGGGCTCAAATAAACGTCAGATCCTAAATTAAGGCCGGGGGTGCTACCTTAATGAAAGGTCTTGTACAACATTACAGGAGCTTAATTTGTAGTCCATAGGACGTTAACAGCAACTGCTACAAGGCACAACAAGATTTTTTACTGCATGGCTTATAGTGGATTAAATCCCCAGGTGACTATATGAGATAATTATAAATACATAATTCTAGATTCAATTGTACACTAGCTAGCTACAGTATTGTAGAAATGGCTTATGTAACTTACATACCTTAACTTTGGTTGCAGGGATCTTCATACCTCTTTGATGGTGACTTAACTCCTGTTGGATTCTCTTGTGCATAGGTGGTGGCAACAGATGATCTCTTTTATAGCGGAAGAATTGATCTTTTTCATACTCAAGCAAATGATGGATTAGGAAATCAACCCTGCGATTAACCTTGCCGTTGAGATAATTGGTTTTCAGCTGATTGTGAAAACTGTAAAGTAAGTATAATTACGACTGTTGTGAGATATTATATAAAAACTTTACCTTTCTAGATACATGTTTGTGTCTGTATCTCCATGCTTGAAGTGCCGATGACATGTTTCCCACTTCTCTGTTGATACTTATGTGAAACATGGGTAAAATACATACAAAACTGTATTATCTATACACGCACACATGTATCTATGACATCATGTGCTGATTCAGTTGTGATACACTACATGTACAGTATGTGTACCTGCTCGACTTTGATAATGATTGCTGAAATATTTAACAAAGTCTGGCTCAAGGGGGGTCCATACTTTGATGAACTGAGCCATTCTGGTCTCAAATGTTGGTGAATCCAGCTCAGAGGACAGAATACACAAGGTTTGATAGAGCTCCTTCTGATGCTATGATGCCACTGATCTTATTTTATTCTTCCAGGCTCTGTATCAAAGTGCGTACGTACATAAATGGTTTGTATACAACAAATTTAACATTGAAAACAGTGAATGTACGGACTACCACTAGAAATGTAGAATTCAGTGAAATGAATACTTGTAGTATGTAAATAGTCACCACACTTAAACTGTTATGCCACCTTCAAATAGTAGGCACCCATTAACAGTAGTTACTCCTATTCATTAGCACACTCATTTTGAGAGTGTGGTAAAAAAGTAGCCATGGTATTTAACCACATACATGTAATATGGTATATTACACAAAACTATTCAATATGCACGATTACATTAATGTAGGTGTAGTCACACCTAATTCACCTTAAAATATCAAAATAACATACTGCTTACCATCAATATACATACAGTACAAGATCTTACCTATCCACATGCCATCTACACAGTAAATGTCTAATCTCACCAAAAACATTTCGTGCAGCTGACCATCCAGTGTTGTCTACAAGCATTACACTATGGTTTAAAGTATTTCATATAACAAGTAGCCATACCATCATCTGTCATCATGACATTAACACTTGTTAATGGTGACCTGGCTTGAACACTTCTCAGAAATACCTCAATGACATCACTGGATTCATGGTCAGATAAGCACCATGCCACTGGTTTACCTATACAACACATGTACATGTATGCACAGCCTAATGATCAATGTGCTGTACCCATGATGTAATTTGCAAGGTTCAAAGGTGAATTGTTATGTTTGTGATGTCCCATTATCATCCATAACCAGTGTTATCACTATAGACTTACTAATGAATTTACCACCAGACACACCTTATGTGCATATTTGTATGGTATATGCATGTCTGTAGATTCAACAACATTACCACGTTTTCATTTAAATTTAGGCATGAACTACACTGTATGTAGTAGTATTATGTGGATGAGGGAGTCTCTCTTAACAAACTTCTGAATTGTAGACACAAAAGAAACCTCCACAATAACAAAGATTTTGGTCCCAACAGGTCATAACTCAATACAATTTACCTCTGAAAGATGATTACCCTATGTTACAGCAATGATGGGCCATACTGTTGATTATGGTGGTACCCAAAATGGTAAATTGGATAAGGATAGTATGTCTGTGTCTGTAGATATTGGACCCCACTTGGTAGAGTGTAAAGGTGTAAAGTTATGCAAGTGTTCTTGCCCAGTGAACAACAAAACAATCCAGGGTAAACACTGGGACAAGTGCACACTATTACATACCTTTACCATGGTCGTCAGGTACAACACAAGTGATTAATTTGAATCGGTATTGATTCGTCCCGTGGGTTGAATCGGTATTGATTCGTCCCGTGGGTTGAATCAATGCACAAAATTGTGGATGCATGTGCCTCATACAAATCCTTTTGAAACTTGGTTTGTATGGCCAACACAAATGTTTCATCTTGAAGTGTGGGGAATTGAGGCTCTGCTCTACCCTGTGGCGTGTATATCAGTACAGGATTGTATGGCTCATTCCTGAGTTCTTCTACAATTAAATTGACTGAAGTGGCATCATTCTGATGTCGTTTAATGCTGAAATCTTTCACCTTTGTTTCAATATTCTTTATGTCTGTTTTTGTCATTACATGTTGTCGTGCTAAATTTTCATCAAAGAAATCACGGTTTCTCCGGTCTCCCACTGTTCCACGGGCATCTAGAGTTATAGTATTGTGTAAGTATGTAAACTTTACCATGCAGTGACACACACACGCACGTACACATATACATATGTATGCAGTGATAGTATATATACTGTACTAAAATATTTGCAACTACTATACGGGTATACAATGATAGACAAAATGCTTTACCACTTAAGATCCGAGAAGGGTTTACACCAAGGCTTAGCTTGGTAGCAATTTCCTCTTTAGCATTTTCTGGCAGTGGAATGTAGTTGATTTCATCACGATTTAGTTCATGACCAGTGTGAGCAGGTATGTATTCTATTTCGATATGGCCATCATTGAAGTGGTTCGTATATATTCGTGACAGGCATGTATCATTAATCTTCCTGCTGTCCTTCTGGTTATGCCTCCTCTTACTTGTAATTCTTGTCCTGGTGTTCTCCTGATAGTGTCCACTACGACAACATATATAAAATAGCCGTTCTTTAATGTCTGCAAGAATAGAACAGTCACTCATAACGTGTACTGTATTATCCAACACATTAAAGAAGTAATCATATATCAGACGTAACACAACATAGAACTAATGTTGTAGGTCATTATCAAGTACTTGTCTAATAGTTGAATACACAATACCTCTAGATGCGGGATGATATGTCTGTTGTGTTCTAACATACGATGTCTTGGTAGATGATTCCTCTTCATTTTTCCAGGCAAAAAATTCTGCCATAGTAGAGAAGTTAAACTCTTTCTTTCCTGTGTACAAATATTGGGCTCTGCATTATGCAATATTTGTGTGTGTATGTGTGCGTGAGTTTGACATTATGTGACTGGTTTGCAAAAAGTACCTTTTCACACATTTGACATGTCAACAAACTTATATTTACAAAAGCTGACTTCTAATACTAATTATTATATCAAAGTGTAGCCAAATATGGTGGCTTCACTCAGGGAAAATTATTTAATAAAAGGTTATGAAGATGCGAAGTTCAAATAAATGGGTCATTTGTGAAAAGGTACTTTTTGTAAATCTGGTCACATGTGAACACAACATGTGAAGTCTGTGCTATGTATAGTAGTTACCTAGAGAAGTTTGATGAACTTCTTCACAGTGATGCAGTAACTCTGTGTTGGTCCTATATGGCCTTACACCACATTTGAAATGGCAGTTAAAATTCCTAGTGCACTTGTCACCCTCCAGTCCATGGGCTTCCTTGAGGTGCTTATTCAGGAGATACCTTCTGCTGCGTATGACCTAACACAGATGGTGCAGGCATGTTTCACTGATGTTACCTAGAACAATTAAGTGGTGCTCAACCAAATTATCATTTGGGTGTATGTGGTGCATAAGTGCAGTTCCACCTATAATATACTCTAGTATAAAACTAAGTGCAGTTCCACCTATAATATACTCTAGTATAAAACTAAGTGCAGTTCCACCTATAATATACTCTAGTATAAAACTAAGTGCAGTTCCACCTATAATATACTCTAGTATAAAACTAAGTGCAGTTCCACCTATAATATACTCTAGTATAAAACTAAGTGCAGTTCCACCTATAATATACTCTAGTATAAAACTAAGTGCAGTTCCACCTATAATATACTCTAGTATAAAACTAAGTGCAGTTCCACCTATAATATACTCTAGTATAAAACTAAGTGCAGTTCCACCTATTATATACTCTAGTATAAAACTAAGTGCAGTTCCACCTATAATATACTCTAGTATAAAACTAAGTGCAGTTCCACCTATAATATACTCTAGTATAAAACTAAGTGCAGTTCCACCTATAATATACTCTAGTATAAAACTAAGTGCAGTTCCACCTATAATATACTCTAGTATAAAACTAAGCACAAGAAAATTGTATGTAACATAACATGCACATGTGCTCACTGTAAGTGTACATAAACGTATGCAGTAAGCCTGACACTATTAAAGTGTATTGGAGTTGTGACACAAACTCTCTGTACACTCCTTTTAGACATGAACCGCCAAAGGCAGCTGGCTTTAACCAACCCTTATTAAAAGTCTTCGTAGATTCTGGCAAATTAGCTAGGTCTTTTATAAGCCCGTTTACACTAGCTTTAAACTGGTTTATTTCTAATGCAGTTGCAGTGGGTTTACACTGTTGTTATGGTCAAGTGGTTTAGGTCAATCCCTAAGTGTTAATTTAATTTTAACAAGCACCTAAAATCATAAGCACTTTAACAAGCTGTACTTTTCACCACGAGGTTTAGCAATGGAGTTAGTACGTTGTCTACTAAGCATGTGGTTACTTCTCAAGTTGTTACAAAGTAGAAGGCAAGCTGCAAGAAGGTCAGCGTCAACCTGTGTGAGATCATCATCTAGTTGAGTGAGATCAACTTGTGTCAAACTGTCATCAAACAGTGAATGCTCTACATCATCAACTAGTATCCTTGACTAATACAGTAATACTGACATCACCATCGCCACTACTCCCTTGTATGCTTTACATCAGCACGTTTACACATGATTTTGTCAAGTAATTCAAAGTGCTTTCCTTCCCTTTCCTATTTGTCTGTTGATCAGTTTTCATATTCTACATTGTACCCAGTGTCTTTCATAGCCTAATTCTGCCATTTTTCTAGCTACCTTCTCAAGGACAGTTTTGTGCTCCATCAAGTTGGTGTTGAATCTTATCATCACTCCAGATTGTAATTAGAACTTTTACTTCACTGTTAGTCCACAATAAGCCTCAACTCGCCATAGTTAAACTGGATTAACAGTTGTCACCTGTTTACACTAATATTCTAAGTGGTTTTAAACAGCTTCAAACCACCTGCTGAGGTGGTTTAGCTAAACTACTTTGAAGTCGCCTCAAACCATTTTGGAATGCGTTTACACTAGCACTTGTAAGGCTTTCTAGCTAACAGATTAGCTGCACGGCTGGAGGTGGCCAGGGAACTTGTGACGCACAAGGTTATTTATGCTAGACTACAGTTATAGGGATCAGCGATATAATATCAAGAAAACTCACTTCAGACTGTTCAACAGTTCCATCGACATTCTGCATGTCTGGCAAATCTTTTCCCAGCTGATCCATTACTAATTTCGCGCTTTCCTACATCACGTGTACAGATGCGCACGTGACAAAATTATTATTTTCGCGATATGCTTCTCGTTGCATAACGATACTCGATAAAAACGGTCTGGCCACGCGGGATCGGAGGATGTCACCAATTAGTCTCACCAATTAGCTACCTTTGTAGCCTGGTGTTTGTTTATGCAATTATTATGTATTAGTCATTCACTCCTTTTGGCCAATGAAACTTAATTAGCAGTTTCGCGTCATCGCCCGCATGCTTTTGTAGTCTCGAGGCTAGGCGCTTATAATTATCAATCGATAAGCGGCGCGCGAAGAGTGGGTCTGGCCCCGCGAGATTAATGCTTTTGATCACTACACCCGCAAGGAATTCATTATTGGTATTTCAGATCAAAATACTCTAATAGAACAGTCACTTTTACTCTATAATAGAGCAATCAGCTATATTCTAATGGAAAAATCACTTGTTATAGATCAGTAACGTACTTTAGCTATTTAATGCAAGAGTAATCAACGTAGATCTCACTGTTTTTTGGCAGAAATCTTCATGTTTGGGATGTGTGTTGTGCTTTTGGAAAATATGAATAATAACTGCCCGCCTGCCCACATCAAATTTTCAAAACTCTGAGCAAGAACTGGTAATCAAGTTTCATTGGCCTTTCACTGATCTTGTTTATTTATGTATTACTGAGCAGACAGTACAGCTGATGTGCTCAGGAAAAAAGTACTGAATTGGTACAATCACAGGATATTTTGTAGATTGTTACAATCCTTTATTGTTCTAGAATAGTCTTGTCTTGAACATCGGAGTACTACTCATTGCATATTCTTTGATTATGCAAAGGCCTTTGAGTGCCTGCTTCTCAAGCCGAGTGTCTTAAGCTCAATGCAATAAGGATTACAGGGTCACTTATGAAATGGTTGAGAGGTGTTCTGACCAATCGTCTCCAACAGGTGGTGGTGAATGGCTGCTACTCTGATTGGTTTCCAGTTTTCTTGGGGGTGCCTCAGGGTTCAGTTCTTGGACCACTACTGTTTCTTTTGTACTTCAATGATTTACGTAAAGTTATATCTCACTCTGAGCTTAATGTTTTCACTGATGATGTAGCACTGTATAAAGAGATTAAGTGAAGTAGTGACTGTGATCTACAACAGTGCGCCTAGGCATAAACTTCCAAAAAAAAATTTTGAACTTTAAAACTGCAACTTCTTACCAGCTCACACACTTTTTGCGTTGCTTTTTATGGACTGCTGAACAAAATTTAGGCCAATTAACTCATACTTTAAATTGATTTTAAAGTGAAAATTTCTACACGCATGCAAAGATTGAGCAATATTTACCCAACCAAATAAGCTATGCTAAAATGGTTCTGTAACTTTTTACATATATAATATACATTCTATTCTGTGAAAAGAATTTAGATTCCTGCAAGTGTGCAGTAGTTGATGCGTTTTTAAGTTTTTCAGTTATTTGCTTGTATAACTCATTCTAAAACAGCAATCAAGAAAATGCTCTGTAACTTTTTCACAGTACCATAGGTGAACACATCAAATGCTGTAAATCTAGTTTATCTTAAACTGTCACTGACTTGATGCATTTTTCGTGAAAAATCAGGATTTATGAAGTGATAGGTCTGTAACTTAGAAATGCAACTTTGAAACAACCTGAAAATTGACTCAAATTGCAGGTGCCTAATTTTGTATAACTATTCCAAATTTCATGGTAATAGCACTTTCCATTACAGAGTTACAGAATTTTAAAATCGTGACTAAATTTTGGAAGTTTATGCCTTGGTGCACTAAAGAAGATTTGAATAGTGTCTATTTCTGGTCAGATCACTGGCAACTAATTTGCCTTAGTCCACCTAAATGTGAGGCTCTGTGCATAACAAACAAGCATTCTCCAATTATTGCTACTTACTCTGTGAATGATATACCACTTTGTTGGTCCAACTCAGTATGCTATTTGGGGCTTCGTACCACTAATAATTAATGTTGGTCCAAACATTGTAGAATTATTGCTGCTAACATGGGCGTAGCCAGGGATTTTTTCAAGGGGGGGTCCAACAGCAGTATTGAGTTACCAGAAGCAGAGGTCGGGGGCACAGCCCCCAGCCGCTGAGAGACTTTCAATATTTTAATGAATCAAAACTCAACAAATTGCTATATCTATGAAAAAGTACATCAATTATAATGCATATAAGTGCCCCTGGTAGTACTAGATAAAGAGCTACCTAGTGGAAACAGACAGCATAACACACAGACACTGGTATAGGAACCATGAATCCACTGATACAAATGTCATGACTTACAACAAATATGCATAGCATGAATTCATTTTGCATAACACACTTGTGATAAATAACTGGAGTTCTATATCGTTAAACACCGCACATAAGGCTACAACAGTCATGCTCAGTTTTGCATTTAATGTTAGAATGTCTGAAAAACTTCATATGGATATGGATATTTACATGCATGTTCTATTAGAGTATACCTAACTGCTCTATTAGAGTATATACCTGACTGCTCTATTAGAGTATACACCTGACTGCTCTATTAGAGTATATCGATCTTTTAAACAAGGCTCATGTTACCTCTGTGAATCCTTCCCTGAGAGATGAATGCAAGCTTTATCAATTGTTGTGCTGTGCCATTACACTATATTACTCTCACTCATTTTGTCCTGCCACACTAAATGGTGTGTTAGGGTCCTGCTTGCAAAAGTTTAAATTTTACAGGGGGGTTCCTGAACCCCTTGGAACCCCCTCCCTACACCCCTGGCTAAGACCACCAAATGTTTGAATTATTTACGCCCCACACTCTATGAGGTGCCACTCCACAAATTAAATCCACTGCCTATAGATGTGTTGTCCGCCCTTTGTTGGAGTATGAATGTCAGCTATGGAATCCTTTTACTCAAAAGAACATTCATGATCAGCTTTTGGAAAACATTCAACGTTGTGCTGCTTGTTGGGTATGTGGTAGGTGGGATCCTTCTGTGTTTCTTGGACCAAATCATCACATCAATGTTTGGAGTGGTTAGGATGGCCATCTTTAAAATCTCGTTGTGATTATCTCACAGTCTATCTACTTTACAATATTATTAACAATCAAATTGCTGTTAAATTTAGTGATTTTTGTTCTTTTGTGTCCTCTTGTACAAGGCAGCATTCCCTTTCCATAGTTCTCCCACTCCAGTATTCTCTTTTTTGGCAATACACCATTTATCTGGAACGAAATTCCATTTAACATTTTATCATTGTCAAATTGTAATGCTTTTCATGACACTATAAAGCATTACCTTTTTGATTCTGCATGGTCTTTCTGTTGCTTTATCTTGTGTGTGCGTGTGCATGTACGTATTGTGTTTTCTTGCTTTTTGTACATGTTCTGTGTAGCTAATTTTGTAACTTATATGTATACGCATGTGTGTAATATTTTGGGGAAGCACCCTCATGCAAGCCTAGCCTTTTGGTGCCAACCCTTGGATGAATCAGATAATAAATAGATAAATAAAATATTTGTTGGTGTGAATAAGTGGATGAGTCAAATCGTCTTGGGTGATATAGTCTGGTAGATCTTTCCATTGGAATAAACTGGGGAGGGATTGACTCTTGATGTACAATTTTGAAAAATGTTTGTAATCTAGATAGTTTTTGTCATGATTGAAGGCTAGGCCAGGAGGAGAGATGTTGCATCAGAGCTGTAACAGCCAAAGTCATTCAGGACCATCTAGCTGCCCCTACGCTGTACTTTCTCTAATTGTTATTGTTATGGATCCCAAACGACTACAGCATATTTCACTGAAGGACAAACTAATGCAAGATAGGCTGATTCTTTGACGTCTGATGATTACGCTGTAGAAAGTTTAGAGTTCTATTTGCCTTGGGCAGCTACATTATTAATGTGTGAAGACCATGAAAGGAGTTTGTTGTCTAAGGTAACACCAAGGTAGAAATGTTGATTGGATGCATCTAAGCTGTAACTTATAGTCGAAGATAATTGGTAATAAGGTTCTTGTGAAGTGCATACAATAATGCATTTAGTTTCAATAAATCTTAATTGCCACTTTGTATAGCTGGTGTAAGTCATGTTGAAGTTTGATAGCATCCTCATTTGTAGTGCTGATTCTGTATTATAGTAGACAGTAATAGTCATAGTGGTGAATTATATGTTCTTTTATGTCATTTATATATATAGGAGAAACATAAAACCGTCCCCTGAGGAACTCCCAACTGAACAGATACTGGTTCCGGGAAAGTACCATCCAAGGCCACTTGTTGGGATCTTTCAAGTATGAATCCACTGACAAATGAAACTGTTGATTCTGTAATGTCTTTATTTAACGGGGAGTCTCTGGTATGATAAATCTATTGGACATGTTACCAGTAAAATCAACCCAGCTCAATTTGGATTTATTCAGATCATTCAACAGTTCAGCAACTTCTGTCTGATATTTACACTTCTTGTCATCAATTGGATATTATTTACCTAATCAGCGGCGGATTTAGGAAGGGAGCTGTAGCTCCCCCCCTTTCCTTTTTAAGTTAGTGCTTGGCCAATAAAACCCTAAATCCTCTATGTGTATCAAAAGCAGACTTAATTCAGGAACTATACATCACTATCAACACAAATGATGTCTATGTAACTATACCTATTGTTCAACTCTGTTCCAGTAGAATATAGCTTCCTTTTCCTCAAGAGTTCTTCAAGAAAAGGTTTCAATTGTGGGTTGCATCCCCATAGTTACAAAAGTTTTAATTGTGGGTTTAGTTTTATCCAGTGTTTTACACTATGGCTATAAGAGGTGATTCTTAATCAAAGTGTTAGTTGGTTTATCTGGTTACAGTCAGTATATAGCTATACCAACTCAGCCATTTAGCAAAACTGTTGTCTTGGTAATCAACAGTCTGATAAGGCAGCTAAACAATAGCATATTCACCCACTTTTGTCTACGAATGTTAAATCTGTATCAGATACCTTCTGGTATGACCCCATGCTATATGGTGCTGGCATTTGCAGCTAGCTAGATCAGTCTTCATAACCCGGCAGATCTAGAAATATGTTGACTATCACAACAGAAAATTAATTTGGAAAGCTCATCATCATAAATGCATGCAAGTTACTATAGTGGACTAATAGCTACTAGCTAACTGACCGCCTTCTGCTTTTACACTTTTTATGGTGCTTAAGGTTAACAAAGCGGTGTCACTAAGCTAAGGAGCATGCATACTAATTGTGATCCTCAATGTGTCATTATGCTCAACACTACTGCTACTTAGCTATACCTGTTTCCATATCACAGATTTAGCTGATTAGAACATGGCTAAGAGGAGATGATCCGTTAGGTAATAATGGTATAATATAGCTATAGCTAAATGCTTGGTAGTGACTATTATTATTATTATGTGTGCATATATTGCAATTAGTCTTGATACAATGGAAAAGTAAATGATATTATTTTCAACTGAAAATATTCACCTTTAGAGAGTCTAATTTTCACAAATTTCCTTCCCTAGGTATCGCACACTAATGTAGTCTTTATTTCAAATATCTATAGATACTAGATGAATTTTATCACTTGGTCTCTGCCTTAAAATACTCCTTATATGTAAGTGCTATCCCACTAGGGACTTGTGAGAAGGCTTGGTATCAAGTGTCTGGCTAGTCACCTATGTCCCTGTCTGGCTTAGCCCCCCCTTTCAAAAAAATACTAGATCCACCCCTGCTAATACCACCAAAGCTTTTGATTCCTCATATCTTCACAAACCCTCTACATTAACATTGGTGGTGAGCTTTGGGCATGGTTTCTGACATATATAACAAACAGATCTCAATTTGTATCAATCAATGGTTGTAATTCCCATCTTCCTGTAGAATTAGAAGTACCCAAGGTAGTATTCTTCGACCACTATTATTCATTATTTACATGAATGATATCCCCTGTGCAGTTGCTCATAGTAAAGTATTATTGTTTGCAGATGACACAAAATGCTTTAGACACATTAAAGTACCTAGTGATATGCAGCTACAACACAATTTAAATTGCTTGTCAAGTTGGAGCACAACATCTCTTCTACCATTCCACCCTCCAAAAGTACTCCTCTCTCATTTAAATGTAAATTTACAACTTCTTATAACATCAATGGCAATCCTATAAACTCCACACAAAGACCTGGGTCACAGCTGGGTGTTTTGATCAGTGATAATCTTGTGTCTGGACTACAACCCTTAACAAAATACATCAACATCTATAGAGTACTTTTGAATGCCTCCTTGAATATCATATTGACCTCATGCTCCCAGCAGAAATGTTGCTTGTGGGCTATCACTATACAATGACTATGTATAAAATTTTGGTCATGTGTCAATTATCCCATTGCATGACAAGCCACAATAAGCTGGAAATATGAAGAAAGTCACAACTCTCACATACGGAAATTCAGCTAAATAAAAATTCATATCTATTATGTCAACAAGAATCTGTTAATAATTTGTACTCTGTAGTTTATTTTATGGTAATGTTACTTATCACTTTTATAGAAACACACCTAACATGTAACAGTAATATCAGCTAAATTCACACATCTATATTTGTGGTCTCTTATAGCCTTTTCAATGGATGAATTTCATAATAACAAAAATTGTCCCTAACAACTGATTTGTAGGGGTAAATGTCTATAGTAACATCTCCAAAATTAATTATAAAAGGATAGCATATATAAGTGTCATTTTTCCATACATTGTCTATGAGAGGGGGCAACAGTTGTCCCTTCTGGGCAATCACATAAATAATGTGTGGGAAAACAACAAATGTCAATTCTCAATTTAACATTATTGTAGGTATGAATCTCACAATTAACCTCTCCAAATTTTAAAACGATAGAGTATATAGATCATGATATATGACATTTTGAAATTTGTGGTTTTCCCATACATTATCCATGTGATTGCCCAGAAGGGGCAACTGTTACCCCCTCCCATAGAAAATGTATGGGAAAACTGCAAACTTTAAGATGTCATATCTCATGACCTAGCTATATATGCTATCCTTTTAAAAATTGGAGACGTTACTTTTGACATTCACACCTACAAAATAATGTACAATTCAGGCTGCTAGAGGCAACGGTTTAAAATTCCTTATTATGAAATTCATCTATTGCATGTACTTGGCAACCTGTAATTTGACTTGTGAATGTGATATCACCCTGACATTTAGTACCCTTGTACCCCTAGCATAGCACTATGGCTTGATGTAATATGAAGGTGATAGGTTGAAAACATGAAGAGTTATGATTAGTCAAACTTGACAATTTGGAAAGGCTATAAGACCCCTTTTCGCAGACCGGGCCACACTTCAAGTGAACTTAATTGTGATATTATTATTAATTAAATGACTCATAAAGCTCATAAGCATTGTGAGCTACTCAAATAAAATGTCATTTTTTAGTCTAAATTATTACCAAATTCAATCTCAGAAGGCTAAAGTAGTAATATTGTCTTGTGTACCCCCAAATTCCCTATGGATAGAGCATGCTCTACATGCAAAGTGTGCTTCATACATTGTACTATGTAGCTAATTGTATCAATAAGTTGTGAGTCAATTTTATTAGCAACCCATTATTAATGTTCCTATTAGCATCTCCATTTAGATCCACCCCCGATGTGTCTTCATAAAAATCTGTGACCTTTGATCCTTATGCAAGTAAAGCAATTTTCCCAACACTGGCTATAAGTCACTTCAATCCATAGTTGTTACCATGAGAATGAGAAGAAGAGAGCATATGATGAACGCATCCGAAATATTGAGCATGGTACTTTCACACCTCTGATCTTGTTTTTTCTGTTGGTGGTGGCATGGGACCAATCACCACAACTTCTTACAAATGATTGGCTTCTATGCTATCAGATAAATTGCATCAGACTTACAATCAAACCATTTGTTGGCTTCGCTGCAGCTTAAGTTTTTCCCTTTTGTGATCCATGATCATGTGAATGTTCTTCTCCGGCAAACCACATACCAGCGATATTTCCCTAGCAGTTAGTAAGACCAGGCTTTAAATGACTGCTATGTGTATGATTTTTTGTATTTTATTGTTAGTCAGTAATTTTTTAATCGAAAAAAATTGTATCTTAAGTTTGCATGTGTAGGTTATAAAAGCATTAGCGACTACATGCTATGTGTACCAGAGTTACACATACTAATATACGTACTAAACAGTTGCAAAATGGCACATCACTTTTACAAATTATTATTTGCATGCGCTAAAACATGTGAAATTACCGGGTTTCCAGATACTGGGCATTAGATGATGCAATTAATTCGCCAAAGGGGCGGGCGGCGCCCATCGCGGAAGTGATTATGTATAATACTGTGATGTCAGGTACCCTTTTCTGACGCTTGAAAAGGGCGTGGCGTCGTACGAACGAACGTGGATGCAATGAAATTAAGGATCAAGTCAGATGCGTATAGCAGTGGCGGATCTAGAGGGGTTTCTGGGGTTTCGACAGAAACCCCCTTTTAAATTTAGCTCAGTGCAAGTCTAAATACATAAACATTGTTGTACTGACAATTTGTAATATCAAACAACTATATACCACTGTATTTCAGTAGCATGCCATACAGCTGCACTTAACTAACACCATTTATAGCATTAAACCCTCAGCAACACTTCACTTTTCATCTCCCATTGCATTAAAAATGATCGAGATACTCTAATAGAGCAGTCAAGTAACTACTCTAATAGAGCAATCAAAGCTACAGCTTATAGTCACCATCTTTGCCCTATAGTTAGCTATAGTATTTACAGTTTAAAGCATTGGATTTATTGTAATTGTTAACTAAAAGTAGCCTAAAATCCAATCTCAGAGCTTCTAAAATCTCAAAATTTTCTGGAGAAATGTCATCAGATGCCTTATTCAGCTACACCAACTTTCAGAAACCCCCTTTTAAAAATGTTAGATCCGCCACTGTATAGGGAGTTTTATTCCAAGTTGTTGAAGGTGTTACCAATGAAAATTATTACACCTGATTTGTATTCCCATAATCTTCTACCCGGTGATCACAAAGATAATATTGATGCGCTAGACACACAGAAGAAGAAAGCAGAGTACTTTCTAGATCACGTGATCAAGCCTGATGTAGAGATTGGATACACAGGACAGTTTGATGAAATGTTGAGGGTAATGGAGGATAGTGATGACCCTCCACTCCAGTAAAGTTCCTAGCTGGAGAAATTAAGAAGTTCACAAGCAGTGAAGAAATGTCTTCATTGTTGACAGTGTCACATGGTAAATTTGGCCATATTCTTTCCGCTACTAGTAAGCATGTATAATATGTCTATTTGCTGGCAACTGTGTATTGACTATATTGACATAATTTATTTCATGGTTAGACTAGCTACCATTTTTACTGGGCATTGTTGTTTTCAGTATGTGGCTAGTTTTTCATCCACCAATACTCAAAATAATATTGCAGGAGGTTGGACTTTTATTCCTTTTCTTATTAACTTGGTAGCAGTGTTAAATTCACATGGCTCAGAATTAATGCAGCGTTCTTGGTTTAGCCTACCTATGTACTTAACTTAAAAGGTTGAATAAGGGCTACATTCAACTACCAATATAGTGTAAAAATCTTGCAGGAGTGAGGGAGGTTATTTACATCTACAGCTATACTAGTGGACATTTATTCTTACTTGACTGAGGTGGGATTTAAATTTCTACTAGTATAGCTACAGGTATAGATGACCTCCCTTGTTTCTTTACTTTATATACCACTTTAGCGTGGGCATTCAAAGGCGCCGCTTGGTGTTTAACTCACATATTGCCCATGCAATATCAAGATATTGCACGGGCAATATCATGGAAAAGCGGTTTGCCAATGACTTTGATACCCAGCCAGTTCAAAGAACAATGCGCTTTGACTCATTTTATTGAGCGACATAGAGCTTTGTATTGTGGGACTCACTTTTGTAGTGGTTGCTAAGCTGAGTATATTTGCTAAGATAGACTAGTCAGTTGTTACTAAAGGATAATGAAGGCACAAAATAATTGTTTGGGCGGTCGTGGATGCGTATTTCTACCCACCGCCTATCAGCCTTTGAACAGACCATGGAACAGCAAAGCCACTACTACTACAGTGGAACCGGACCTCTATTATCCGGGCACCTCCATTGTCCAGACAGCCCAAATTGGTCATGTGGCTTGTAGTTTATTGACCATAATGAAGTTTGGTTTAGATGAAAGCACAAGGAGGGAGCCTAAAGGTTGCTGTTTACCTGTTTGGTGGCTTGTTTATTCTACTATTAACTAGTTGCGGTTTCCATGACCAACCAATACTATTATATGAATACATATGAGGCTCGTGTGGAGGAATGGGTGTGTCAGGGTGGAATGGCTGAATTGTCTTGTATCGTTATTGCGTAGCTAACCATATTCTTGGTTTAGGGGACACGTGAGCATCTCACGTGATCTGGGAGACAATTCAGCCACTACAAATCTTCATTACAAACTCATGTGGTAAACAACCCACCTAAGCTGGCATTAATGATGCCAGCATTTAATTACCCACATGAGTAGACACAATGTGGAACCTGGCAACACCCATACAAGCAAGCCATTGCATTTAAAAAGTCACATACCCATAGATGTGATGGTATATACACAGCCAACAAACAAGTCTGTCACATTAGAACAAAAGCTATGGTGAATGCTCAATCTACCAATGAAGTAAGTGCCTTCACATACTGCCATAACTTATAGTACACTTGATGAACCTATTTGATGGTACTGCTTGGCCTGCTTAAACCTTACTACAACAGCTTATATTCACATGACTCTCATTACAATGAATTTTCTGCCCAATATGATATAATCATAAGGAAGCCATGTTGTGGAGCCAGAGACATACATGTATGCTACTGTCATTGCCATTTTATTTTAATCTGAGGTGTAAAACTGATATAATAAAACATCAGGCAAGTGGGGAAGAATTCCTGCATGGATATCTGCTTGAGGCACACTGCAGCTGGATCAGTTGCAGCATGGGATAAGGTTGAGTCTTCATTTGACATTGCACACGTGTGGTAACTCAAAACCACCGAAAGCCATTTGCCATGCATTTCCGACATTGTCCAGGGGCATTGAACTGAGCCATTTATCCACTGAGTACCTCACCAGACTTGGCTTGGGCTCAAGGGAGTGGGAAACCATTCGGCGTGTTTCATCTCAGGTTGAACCTGAAGACTGTGGATAGAACTGGGGATCCAAAGAGGTGTAAATATGATGATATGAATAGAAAAAAATGTATGACAATGTTGTAAATAAGTGTCACATTTGTCACAGTAATGCAAATAAATACTTCATCACTTCATACTAATGGATATTTACAGACACGATAATTACTAAACTAGCAAGGTTATGATTATTACACTGGCTAACAATGACTAAATGAACAACTAACTTGAGGTACAAGACCACTTACAACATACTATCCTTCACTATAAAAGTAGGAAAGAAAAAATTAATGTTGTACTTGTGTCCACAATTAAAAATCCAAATAATAACATTGTACTAGTACGTACGTCCGATATCCACATCGCCTTGTTATTATTATTACAGGTACATTATAGCATTAATAGTGTACAAGAGACTTGAGCTGTCAGCATTCTGCTCCAGTACCATTATGTTCCAGGAGCTAGGACAATAATTGTGAAGGTATTTATTGAGAATATTGTCATTTCTCTTTAGCGAACACTGGCTTGGAAGAGTTAAAATCACTTGTAGCATAATTTGATCCAGACATGTTATAGTATCTTTTAGTGGACAGGCCTGTAGGGAAGGGGGGGTTTGGAGACCCCCCTCTTCAGCAAAAAGGTCCTCATTTTCAGTAAAAAGGTTCACAATTTCAGTAAAAAGGTCCACAATTTCAGTACTAAAGTCCAAAATTTTATTATTTTTAGTGATTGAAAGTCTGAAATGTCACTAAATTTAGCCTTTGGTATCTATTTTCAAAAATTTCTTGGGGAAAGCCACATAGCCTCAGATCCTTCTTTAGCACACCACGATGGAATTCTGTATCATACCACACAAAAGGTCCACCTTTTTGTCTAAAGAACCTACCCAGGTAAAAGTCTGGCTATATACGGCCCTGGTGGAGCTTAAGTTAAAGAATGGTTTAATAAATTATGATAGCGACAAGCTGTAATTGCTTTCATTATAACAATGAACATAGGGTCTTTAAGAGCATGACAATGTTGTGATCACGTGTGCAAATTCTACAATCCATACTAAAACTTCCAAAGCTTTATCACAAATAGAATCATAGTGAAATTGCCTGTTGCCATCAATCAGTATGTGATCAAAATCCAACAGCATTGTCTCGGTAAATCATTGTATATATACCAAGAAGGTGTGAGATAAGTGAATTGATTGCTGGGAAGTACATACTGTGTATGTATAAACACAAAACAACTATCTACACAATACATTAGAGAGAGTGGACAGCCTTAATGATGATCACAACCCTAAAAGGGGTGGAACATAAGGCCCCTTTCTCCTTCTAAGGACTGCATGATAGTGATTAGCTTATGAAGAGTGTAGAACACAGCTGCAGGATCCAGTATCACCACACATAAGGTGTATAATGTAATAAAATAAACATGATGAAGAGTATCCTTATACTTAATGGCTTGTCAGTGATTGAAGATAATGAACTCTCACATACATGAGTACCACTATTTGTGATATGAGATAAGTACAAGGTGGAGCCAACAAAATTTCTGTGTAGATAACATTTGCAGAAAAAATGATATGATGGATTATTGCAACTGAGTGACAGTCATCAACTGGACTAGAAACTTTTGCTTTCCTTTCCAGTAAACATGCCAGTAACTCTGTTTTTAAGAAGAAAGATACTCCTATCACTGTTACTACCACACAGCATCTTATATAGTTGGCAAGCATACGTATGCCAGCCTGTTGAGCAACACATTGCAAGCATGCCAAAAATGTATAATAGCAAGCACACATGATCCACTTAAACAACACCTAATAGAAAGCATGCCAGTTGAGTAATGCATAATGGTAGACAAGCTGAGTAACACATACTGGTAAACATGCCAGTCACCCTCATGAGTAAAGCATGCTGGCCAGTGTGCCAGTCCCTCATGCTGACTCCCTCTTGTGTAACACATAAAGGCAAGTGTATCAGTCTTTTATAAGCAACACATAATGACAAGTGTGCCAGTCCCTCTTGAGTAACACATAATGGCAAGTGTGCCAGTCCTTGTGTAACCTATAACGGCAAATGTACCAGTCTCTTAAATAAGTAACACATAATGGTAAGCATGCCAGCCTATCTTGTGTAACACATAATGGCAAGCAAGCCAGTCCCTCTTGAGTGACACATAATTGCAAGTGTACTGGCCTCTTATAAGTAACACATAATGGCAAGCGTGCCAGCCCCTCTTGTGTATCACATAATGGCAAGTGTACCAGTCTTTTAGAAGTAACACATAATGGCAAGTGTACCAGTCTTTTAGAAGTAACACATAATGGCAAGTGTACCAGTCTCTTATAAGTAACACATAATGGCAAGTGTACCAGTCTTTTAGAAGTAACACATAATGGCAAGTGTACCAGTCTTTTAGAAGTAACACATAATGGCAAGTGTACCAGTCTCTTATAAGTAACACATAATGGCAAGTGTACCAGTCTTTTAGAAGTAACACATAATGGCAAGTGTACCAGTCTTTTAGAAGTAACACATAATGGCAAGTGTACCAGTCTTTTAGAAGTAACACATAATGGCAAGTGTACCAGTCTCTTAGAAGTAACACATAATGGCAAGTGTACCAGTCTTTTAGAAGTAACACATAATGGCAAGTGTACCAGTCTTTTAGAAGTAACACATAATGGCAAGTGTACCAGTCTTTTAGAAGTAACACATAATGGCAAGTGTACCAGTCTTTTAGAAGTAACACATAATGGCAAGTGTACCAGTCTTTTAGAAGTAACACATAATGGCAAGTGTACCAGTCTCTTATAAGTAACACATAATGGCAAGTGTACCAGTCTTTTAGAAGTAACACATAATGGCAAGTGTACCAGTCTTTTAGAAGTAACACATAATGGCAAGTGTACCAGTCTTTTAGAAGTAACACATAATGGCAAGTGTACCAGTCTTTTAGAAGTAACACATAATGGCAAGTGTACCAGTCTTTTAGAAGTAACACATAATGGCAAGTGTACCAGTCTCTTATAAGTAACACATAATGGCAAGTGTACCAGTCTCTTATAAGTAACACATAATGGCAAGTGTACCAGTCTTTTAGAAGTAACACATAATGGCAAGTGTACCAGTCTTTTAGAAGTAACACATAATGGCAAGTGTACCAGTCTCTTAGAAGTAACACATAATGGCAAGTGTACCAGTCTTTTAGAAGTAACACATAATGGCAAGTGTACCAGTCTTTTAGAAGTAACACATAATGGCAAGTGTACCAGTCTTTTAGAAGTAACACATAATGGCAAGTGTACCAGTCTTTTAGAAGTAACACATAATGGCAAGTGTACCAGTCTTTTAGAAGTAACACATAATGGCAAGTGTACCAGTCTCTTAGAAGTAACACATAATGGCAAGCGTGCCAGCCCCTCTTGTGTAACACATAATGACAAGTGTACCAGTCTCTTATAAGTAACACATAATGGCAAGCATGCCAGCCTCTCTTGTGTAACACATAATGGCAAGTGTACCAGTCTCTTATAAGTAACACATAATGGCAAGCATGCCAGCCCCTCTTGTGTATCACATAATGACAAGTGTACCAGTCTCTTATAAGTAACACATAATGGCAAGCATGCCAGCCTCTCTTGTGTAACACATAATGGCAAGTGTACCAGTCTCTTATAAGTAACACATAATGGCAAGCGTGCCAGCCCCTCTTGTGTAACACATAATGACAAGTGTACCAGTCTCTTATAAGTAACACATAATGGCAAGCGTGCCAGCCTCTCTTGTGTAACACATAATGGCAAGTGTACTGGCCTCTTATAAGTAACACATAATGGCAAGCATGCCAGCCCCTCTTGTGTAACACATAATGACAAGTGTACCAGTCTTTTATAAGTAACACATAATGGCAAGCGTGCCAGCCCCTCTTGTGTAACACATAATTGCAAGTGTATTGGTCTCTTATAAGTAACACATAATGGCAAGCGTGCCGCCCCTCTTGTGTAACACATAATGACAAGTGTACCAGTCTTTTATAAGTAACACATAATGGCAAGCGTGCCAGCCCCTCTTGTGTAACACATAATTGCAAGTGTATTGGTCTCTTATAAGTAACACATAATGGCAAGCGTGCCGCCCCTCTTGTGTAACACATAATGGCAAGTGTACCAGTCTCTTATAAGTAACACATAATGGCAAGTGTACCAGTCTCTTATAAGTAACACATAATGGCAAGTGTACCAGTCTCTTATAAGTAACACATAATGGCAAACGTGCCAGCCCCTCTTGAGCAACATATATGTTCCAATCCCACTTGAGTAATACATAACGGCAAGTGTACCAGTTAATGAGCTGTCATAGTTGAAGATGACGAGCTATCACATACCGTATAACGGGTTATTTTCGAAACAGAAATTTTCGCACAAGAAGCAAAATCTGAATTTCGAAAGATTTTAATTTCGAAGAGTGCATATTTCGAAGTCCGGATGGATTTAAAATAAACAGAAATTCGTGTCACAAATTATGAAGATACGTGACTGAATGTTTGCTGAAAACTGACTTACTGATGGAATAATCCCCATTTCTGTGCACTGGAGAGAAGACTGAGGGAGTCTCAAGTGGAGTAAATTCATTGGCACGATCACGCTCGATCATAGGTAGCTATCCTCAGGGGCGTACGCAGGAATTTTGAAAAGGGGTTTCCACTACAGCTAAGTGACTGTTATATTAGAGTAGTTTATACTGATTACCTGATTGCTCTATTAGAGTATCTCGACCTTTTCACTAAATTCCTAAAATCATAACTATGATTCAGAACAATGCTATAAGTGTTGCTATCATGTTAAAAACTATTATTTAACTAAGATAAAAGTTTTAAAAGTGTCCTGTTCCATGACAGATTTCAGATTCTGGAAACCTGAATTTCAATTTCTTAATGTTTCAAGTAGCTAGTGTGTAAAATCGAAAGGGGTTTCCTGAAACCCCTGGAACCCCCCCTCGGTACGCCCCTGATCCTACCATAGATTCTAGAGCAGACGGCATCAATTCCCATTCTGGATCACCTGTTTTCTGGTTATTGGTACAGTAATGATACAGGTTACCCATTATCATCAGCAATACTGAGCTAAAACTCAAAGAATACACAAACGAATCGCCGGAAGTTGGACGGTTGCTTTCACTAGTGGGAAATTTATTTCGAAAAACAACCGGAAGAGAAGGGCCTCTTCGAAATATCCGAAAATAAAAACCTATCGAAAATTACCAGCTGTACGGTATACAAACAACACAATGTGTAGGAGAACATCATGATATAACATGGGTTGTGTTGTAGATACAGTGGACCCTCAATTATCCAGCCAGCAATTATCCGAATTTTCTGTTATCCAGACTGTGGAGGTGACTTTCTATTACTTCTAGTACTATGATTGAGTGGAGGTTTGAGTTTCAAAGGCTGGGCCTAACACTGCTGAACACACAGTTAGATGGCAAAACTGGGCCACACTATTGAACAACACACAATGGCAAGCATGTCAGTCCATCTTATGTAACATCCAGTAAACAATGCATAATGGCATTTGTGCCTGATCCTTTTGAGTAACATATATGGTGGCGAACATGCCAGTCCCTTTTCTGTAACACATATTAATGGCAAGCATGCTGGTCACACAAGTGTGCCAAGTCCCACTTGAGTAACACCCAACACTTGAATAATAGATAGTACACAATATACCAGTAATTCTAAGAACAGCTAGTGCACTGACCCTCTTAAAAACACAATATCTTGTTAGAAAGAAGAGAACAGCCAGACAATAGTCGCACCTCCAATGGACAGTGGTACACAAAGTTCTTTTCTCATTCCTTCTTCCTCTTCAATCAAGTGGAGTTTCAGAAACAGTAATATGAGTAAGCTGCAGTTGGTAGCATGATAAATTGATCCATCTCTGATTGGTCTTGCATAGCAACTGAAGTCTAGATTGCTGGAAAAGCATTTATACGAGTATTATGCTGTAGCTATGAACATCCCATTCTAGTTGTAATTGAACGTTACTTTCCACCACAGCCGGAGTGCTCGTTTGAATCTTCTTCCGGCAAAATATATAATATCCATTGGTTTCCCACTGTAATATCAGGAAAGTATAGTTTCCATGTTTCTGAGTCCAAAAGTTTGTCACAGTCAATGCGAAGTAGCTAGCCCCTTGAGGCGCCGCCCAATTTTCTACATTGAACCCTCCAGTAGGCAAGCGTGCACCCACGCCAAACTCTAACAAATATACACCATATTAACTACCTGCCTAGGCGTCCGTGGGCTTGTGAGTTAGTTACGTGAGTAACAAACGCAAGGTAATTACGTGAGTACTGTAACCATAGATAATAGAGTAATAGGGATAGGAAACGCAAGCGATTTCCGGTTTGATTTTCGTTACGCGTGACTTGAAAGGACAAGACAGTTTTGTGAGAATTAGTGTTCTAAGCAGCGTAAATAGTAATCCAACAGACTACAGTAAGTATTTAGGCCTATGTGAGAGATTTTGGCGAGAGAATTCAGACCGTAGATTTTGTAACAAAGCGTATCGCATTAACCGTGATTCTTACACGCTGTCACACTTTCGCTCATCGTAACTTCATGCCTCGTCCATACCGCTTCTTTTATAGCTGGTTCCACTTTCGAATCTTGTGGTAAGCTAGGCGTGTCACCAACACAGTCTTTTACCGTTGCGTTGTACTGCAAGGTGGTTTAAACTTTTGGTTAAAAATTGAAGATACTTAGTCGTTTCTTCAAGCAACAGTTCCTGTTTTGCTCCGATATTTCCTCTGGTTCCCTCTGTTAAATGGTAAGGAATAGGTTTATCACAGTTAAAAGGATAGAATATATTTACGAAGAAAGTAAAGTGGTTTAAAGTAATTTTTGGGCCGTTTTTTTCACTTTCAATCTCCTTTAATTTTGCGTATAACTTCCTTGAGGGTTGGTACCATCCTATTTCCCTCGATTACTTACTTGAGTTCACTGTAGCGAAGTTTCACAGTCGTTGGTTACAAAATTCTGTCGTTACAACAATTTGTTTCTCTTTGATACAAGCGCAGCAAGCGTAACGAGTATGTTCGTGACGTACTACACGGAATTCCAATAGAAATGTACGTATTTTGTGACGTCACGTTATTGCGTTTCCTATCCCTATTACTCTATTATCTATGCTGTAACGTACTGAAACAAACGCAAGTTCGGTCCGCGTTTGCGCTCTCCCGGCGCTGTTTCTAGTGTAAATGCCTCCACCCAAGTCCAGGAGTCGTTCTGCTGGCGAATAAAAGTAGGAAGGTCCGTAATTCCTGACTGAAAAGCAGCTTCCCAGCTCACTACGGTTTGTCTGTTGAACGTTGCTAAGTAACCAGTTGGCGGGCGCCTCAATCTTATTTTAAAATCCCGCCCACACTAATGTTGGTACACGTGACTGCACTGTTGTTCATATTTCCAGATCAACAGTGCTAGCTATATGAATGTAAACAACCTTCTAGTTAACACTGTTTAACCTGTGGTTAAACTTGTACTAATAACTACCACTTGGTTGCTAGGTGATAATGCATTTTTACAGCCCAGGGGAGTGACCATGAATGCTCTGTAGTGACTTCCCCATCTGCCCACTAAACTGCATAGCACTAACTGATAGCAATAACAACATTACTTGTATTTAAATTAGCCACTTTAGCATAATAGCATGTTATTCTTAGTTACGGACATTTCTGAGATACGGACAGTAGTATGTACCAGACTGCCCGGATAAGAGAGGTTCCACTGTACGTTGAAATAGGTTAGTAACTTACAGTCCTAAGTACTTAACTTAATATAATAATTTACTGTCCCAATAGCGAAGTTAGTTGGCTTAACTTATACAAAAATGATAGCTAACAATATAAACTTCATCCCACAATCGCAAGTTTTCTAATATTGTGTGTTGAAGCATAGTAATGTATTAATGACGTTGTAACGTATGGATAACGTTCTGATGGCTATTAGCCCATGCTATTAAACCACGATCAATCTTCAGATGCTACTGTATAAAACAAACGGGATGAGTTCTCAGTAATTCTTTCACCTATTAGGTGAGTGCCCCCTAAGTGATATATATCACTTATACCATGGCTGCTTGGTATTTGCTGATATTATATACCCGCAGCCCTTGGGCTGCGCCCTCAGGCTTTGGGTGTATATATCAGCAAATCCCTCACAGCCGTGGTATAACTATTAATTATTTCTATGATTCCTACTCAAATGCTATTTTCTTTTTCACATTTTTGTAACATACTGACAAATACACTAGTACATCAAAGAAAATAAAGGTGCCAACTGATTGTACAACTAAATTATAAAAAAAGAATGCGGCCCCAACTATCAATTACTAAAAAAGCAAAGCGGCTATTCTGCTTCGTTTTTACCTATGTGCCACCAGCCACCCAATATTTCAAACAAAGAACAATACAAATCACATGTGTACAATAAGACGCCATTTTTGTATGCAAAAAGATTGTATGCAGTTTATGCTAGGAAAACTTTTAAAAGTGCTAATACCAAGGAATCACACTGGAAGATAGTATATTATGCTAACGTAAATTGCTAGGTAAAAGTATACAACATACTTGTACCGTGGTGATTTATTCTACTTAGGGACGGCTTTTGCAATAGAACCCTCAATTTTTGCCCTCCCTTTTCCTGTAAAGCATCGTGAAATTCAAAGCCGTATACACTTTTTGCAAGACAACACCCTAGATCGCATATGGTCTATAAGCTTGATCGTAAAAGTATAATCTCTCTGCAGTCACTATTATTTAAAGCTTAAGCTGTGATACTTTGATCCATCCTTGCTGTGTGCACCTGCAGTAGTACATGTTTCACACATGACTGATCAGTATGCAGTAGTACATGTTTCACACATGACTGATCAGTATGTACTCTTGACTGAGTTTTCATTAATGTTTTATTTATTTTGTGTTCCATTCAAAGTTTCTGATTTTGAAAATTTACACTCACAGTAGTTGGCAGAGCCATTAAGGTTTCTGACTGTTCTATTAGAGTATCTGACCTATAGCTAAGTCCCTACCATCCTGTTGCTACGCCTATATATGGACTAAAGCTGATTATGCATGGCAAATTCACCGTATTACTGCCAAGATCAAATTTATCATACAGTACAATAGTACTGCATAGTAGGGATAGACACGGCCCATGAAAATATCACCCAAAAAGCTGCCTCAATCTCCCTTCACGATGGCATGACAGTTAAAATCTAGTCCAAAGATGCCTTGAGATTGACTCGAAATGTTTTCATCAAGATGCTACAGAATTTTAAAATTATTCAATGGAATTTTCTACTGCCTGCCTGATGTGGCCCTACTTCTTTCACAGAAACACTTCAAATTCACTTAAGAAGAAACCTTTGGCATATTGATAGCCATACAATATGTGCACTATTGTCTTACTTTTATCGTTCCATATACTATGGTGGCCATAGCGCAGTACGGTTTTGATATTTGGGCGTGTGCATTTCACAATGTTATTGCACCAACATATTGGAATACACATTCCAGGTGGGTAGCTCAGTGAGCTGTGCTCCATTGTAGATGAGAAGTCGCCTGCCACCAGGAGATGGAGTGCTTGTAGAAATGAATGGTATGCATAAAGCGTATGTATGAAAGTAGACTACTGTTATAAGTGAACTAGTATATTAAAAATTATTAATTTAAAAATGAAGTAGGGATCCAAGCGATAAAAAGTAGTGAAACAAGAGATGAATGGTGGTATTAAAGCATAGCTCGGTTGGAAAATCCCTATACACTGGCATATTAGCTATAACTATCATTTTATTCAATGCCACCTGAAAATTATACCTGTAACTATCGTTATGGGTGGATTGATGGCATGTTTCTACTGATTAATGATACATTTCTCTGTTACAAGTAGCTGTCAATAGTGTTAGACCACTTCGGTCAGGTACCACAACACAGGACCTGAGGATTACTAAATTACTTAGACCCCTGTGGTCTCAAGTCTAGCTATTACTTATATACAATTTCAGAGATATGGAATTTTCAGACATATGGACCACCTGTGGTCCCAAGGGGTTCCACTGTATTAGGGACCTTTGATTATGTGCAGGGGCGTAGGAAGATATATTAAGTGATGGGTGCCCAATGGTAAAGCTGAAGACCAAAAAAAAAAGGTCACAAGCTGATAGCAATGGCTACATATTCTATTGCTGATAATCAAAATCAATATTTATAACTACATAGTTGACTACACAACTTCTCTGAATGAATACTGTGACTGCTTTATTAGAGTCATTGACTGCTCTATTAGAGTATCTCGATCGTTTCAGTAATATAATTATAGTACAGTGGCTGACACCCATTAGTTACGTCACTGGAAATATTTATGGGCGCCCAAGCACCCATGGCACCCATGCTTCCTACGCCCCTGATGTGTATACAGTATGATAGTACAGTAACTGTATACTAGGGATCAATATTCATGGTGGTTTGCACTTTCTCCACAATCAATACTCACCAAAAGCCAGCCTCACTTCTTGGCATGTAGTCAGGTGTAATCAGCTCAACAGTGCCACTTCAGTGCAACTTGAAATGCTTCTGATAGGTTGATGTGAAATTGTAAAAACTTTTGTTCAGTGGAATTTTCAGCTGACTGATTGACTGACTGATGCCCTCAGAACAGCATAGCTCAATAATGGCTAAGGTAGTGTGAAATTTTGGTAAACATAAACATTGGATCGGTTATTGGTATCAGCCATGATGTGAATTTCAAGCCCATTCATTTATATACAGAGCCCTGTTCAAATACTCTAATAGAACATACAGCTTAGACAAAGTACTCTAATAGAGCAGTCATTTCTACTGTTCGGACAACCAAGTGTTCGGACGATAGAGGGAGCACTGCACAAGGAATTTCAAGTTTGATTAGGGATCATAGAAATAAAAAGTAGGGAAACAAGGGAGGTTGTCTATACCAGCAGATATATTAGTGAACATTTAATCACTGTAATTTAGACATGGGTATAGACTGAAGTAGGTATTAAATGTCCACTAGTTTATCCACAGGCATACCTTCTTCGTTTCACTACTTTTCCCTAAAATTCCTTGTACTTGTTTGTGTAGCATGACTATGATACAGCTTCAAAAAGAAATAATGGTACAAACTTGTTGTCTGAATGTGCACTCCAACTATCAAATACTGAAAAGTGAATCACATTACATTTCATTTTTTCAGCTATGTTCAGCCCATTACACAACACGTTCAGCCCATTACACAGCACGTTCAGCCCATTACACAGCACGTTCAGCCCATTACACAGCACGTTCAGCCCATTACACAACACGTTCAACCCACACGTTCAGCCCATTACACAGCCCATTACACAGCACGTTCAGCCCATTACACAACATGTCCAGCCCATTACACAGCATTACAAATGAAAGAACAGTAAAAGAAGGACCTCTGTAATCAACCTAGTCACTATGAATACTTATCATTACAAACGTAGGGAAGCCATCACACACTACTGTAAATCAACACCTTGAGCTGTCTGCAAAGAGAAATGGGACACAAAGGAGGACAAAGGTAAGTCCATGATGTGTACATTGTACATACTGCAATATACCAAAAGGCACCTGTTGGGCTGAAGCAATGTCTAAGTGAAAAAATCAAGCCTGTTGCCTCAGCTTTGATTATCTGAACTTTTTGATTATCTGAACATGTCTTGGTCCCAAGGGGGAAACTGTATGTACTTTGTAACGAAATGATTGTACTATGCTTTTAAGGTGTTCATTACTCTTCAATATGATACATATAGAATCTTCATCAGGCCACACAGCATGAAACAAGATTGGTCAAGTTCTCCAAGGGCTTAAACATTGAAGCAGCTTTTTCAAGGACAACATCAGTAGTGGAAAGAATTTTGGAGACTAAGAATTTCTCACAGCTTCGATGAGCTTGTGTTCAAAGAATCAATACTTTGGGGAGTAATCTTCCAAGAAAATTAGTACCTAGGATAAAACGTACCAGTAACCTGGATGAGTTGTTGGACTTACTGGCTCAATCTGAATATTGGAACTGGTTTGATACTAGACTACTTGAAGCTCTTACATATGCAACAAAATCACCTGAGGCAATAGAATGGCTTGAAGATTTCAAGGAAACGTATTGTTCTAAGAAAATCAATGAGTTACTTCCTTGTTTATTGGTAAAACCAATTAATGAATATATCCGGCTGCAAGAAAAATTTAATAAGCATCGAAGTGATCTAACTGTTTATGACTTGTTAAAACATAAGTACAAATTGGCCAGAGAAGTGTTGGATATAGATGAAAGAGAATTAGTACTAGGTTGTGTACTCACAGGCTGTGTTCAGCTGATATGGTTAATACCACAAGAACTGGTTTATCAAACTTGTACTTCAATGAAGAGGAAACATGATAAGCTGTCATCATTGTCAATCAAATTTCTGGTCTGTGAAGAAGGAGATAAAGCCGCAGGTCTTCCATTTTTGTGGTGTGGACAAGAGGTAGGGGAGGTTGGACCTTTTGAGCCATTACCAGAACATGTTAGACAAAAACCATACTCGTTACCACAAGGACTTCAATGGATTACACTGAGTAGTAGTGATGCTGACGAAGAAGTAAATTTTATGAATATCCAGCTAGATGTTGTATTTGGTAATTATATGGTTTAATTATTATACAATGCATCCCCACACAAGGAGTGAGTGGCATTTCAGTATCAGAACAATTATTAATGGTGAACTAATAGCTGTAGTCTTTGCTGCTCCTATTTGTATGAATGTTGGTGGTAACCCATTAACCTTTTTATTTCCTAAGATAACATATCACAGGAATTATCAAGGCAAAAGGCTCTGGTATATGATTTGTAAGGAATTGATGTGAAGGGCTAATCTGAATAAAATTAATTACTCCATGTACGGCTATCCATCTGGAGTTTTCAAGCCCGTGGTTGTGACTACTACTTGGAGATGTAATTTCCGCCTTTTGTATGCACATTTACTCCTTTCCAGTCCATCTACAACTGTACCTGGTTGGAGGAGAATGACACAAAAAGACATTCCTAATGCATTAGCTTTTGTTAACAAAAATTTGTCACAGTTTGAGATCAGACAAGTGTTTACTAGTGAAGAAGAATTTTCTCATTGCTACCTATGCCCAGCTATGCCAAATTTCATGTATAGTTACATAGTAGAATCTAATGATAGCATTACTGACCTTGTAAGCTACAGAGTGTTGTATCGGGATGGTAGACCTGTACGTGGTGTAACAACAACATTTATGTACACTCATACTCCACCCAATTACTTGATGATGAGTACGATAGTTTCTATGAGAGAAAAGGAAATAGAAAGTATATCAATACGACAGAATAACTTGAAAAGTGAATTTCTTTCATCGTTTTTATTCTTCAGAGAGTCACAAGTAAAGTATTGCTTTTATAACTATAAATATCATGAAGTGTCTCAAGATAAATTTTGGTACTCTTTAGAGTAATACTTCACATAGACTTTGAATGTGTTGTTCCCTTGTATTTTATTTAGTTAATGTTTAGTTTAATGTTTAGTCGGATATCAGAAATTGTCAGCATATACCTAACCTGCTAGGTGAGCAGGATCCTGTCCTAAAGATTCATACTGTACAGCAGTATGCATGTCTTGTTTAAAGGTATTGGGATACACGTACATGTATAGGAACCAGACTTCAACACATGTACACATCCAGATTATTTGACTTTAAAAGACTATAACTCAGTGTGGGGGTATGCCACCAGCTTGAAATATTGACCTGTTGTTGCTTAATGCTCAATTGTAGCTCAATTGCATACTGATTGGTCGAGTTACAGTTGGTTAAAGTCGAAGAATTTTATGTGTGCGGAAGTCTGGTTTTGTCAAATGTGGTCACATACAATAACATGATGAAGTTGAAATGATGCTCCTAAATTATTAGGTGCATCAAAACCAGCTTGTGGTTGTTGACCCCTGGTCCCCATTAATACAGCTGGGTAGACTACTTCACCAGTTAACACCAGGTCACCATTACTACAGCTGGGTAGACTACTTTACCAGTTAACACCAGGTTCCCATTAATACAGCTGGGTAGACTACTTCACCAGTTAACACCAGGTCCTCATTAATACAACTGGGTAGACTACTTCACCAGTTAACACCAGGTCCCCATTAAAACAGCTGGGTAGACTACTTCACCAGTTAACACCAGGTCACCATTAATACAGCTGGGTAGACTACTTCACCAGTTAACACCAGGTCCCCATTAAAACAGCTGGGTAGACTACTTCACCAGTTAACACCAGGTCACCATTAATACAGCTGGGTAGACTACTTCCCCAGTTAACACCAGGTCACCATTAATACAGCTGGGTAGACTACTTCACCAGTTAACACCGTTAATACAGCTGGGTAGACTACTTCACCAGGTCACCATTAATACAGCTGGGTAGACTACTTCACCAGTTAACACCAGGTCACCATTAATACAGTTGGGTAGACTACTTCACCAGGTCACCACTAATACAGCTGGGTAGACTACTTCATCAGTTAACACCAGGTCACCATTAATACAACTGGGTAGATTACTTCACCAGTTAACACCAGGTCCCCATTAATACAGCTGGGTAGACTACTTCACCAGTTAACACCAGGTCACCATTAATACAGCTGGGTAGACTACTTCACCAGTTAGCACCAGGTTCCCATTAATACAGCTGGGTAGACTACTTCCCCAGTTAACAACAGGTCACCATTAATACAGCTGGGTAGACTACTTCACCAGTTAAAACCAGGTCACCATTAATACAGCTGGGTAGACTACTTCACCAGTTAACACCAGGTCACCATTAATACAGCTGGGTAGACTACTTCACCAGTTAACACCAGGTCACCATTAATACAGCTGGGTAGACTACTTCACCAGTTAACACCAGGTCACCATTAATACAGCTGGGTAGACTACTCACCAGTTAACACCAGGTCACCATTAATACAGCTAGGTAGACTACTTCACCAGTTAACACCAGGTCACCATTAATACAGCTGGGTAGACTACTTCACCAGTTAACACCAGGTCACCATTAATACAGCTGGGTAGACTACTCACCAGTTAACACCAGGTCACCATTAATACAGCTGGGTAGACTACTTCACCAGTTAACACCAGGTCACCATTAATACAGCTGGGTAGACTACTCACCAGTTAACACCAGGTCACCATTAATACAGCTGGGTAGACTACTTCACCAGTTAACACCAGGTCACCATTAATACAGCTGGGTAGACTACTTCACCAGTTAACACCAGGTCACCATTAATACAGCTGGGTAGACTACTTCACCAGTTAACAACAGGTCACCATTAATACAGCTGGGTAGACTACTTCACCAGTTAACACCAGGTCACCATTAATACAGCTGGGTAGACTACTTCACCAGTTAACACCAGGTCACCATTAATACAGCTGGGTAGACTACTTCACCAGTTAACAACAGGTCACCACTAATACAGCTGGGTAGACTACTTCACCAGTTAACACCAGGTCACCATTAATACAGTTGGGTAGACTACTTCACCAGTTAACACCAGGTCACCATTAATACAGCTGGGTAGACTACTTCACCAGTTAACACCAGGTAGGGACCCGCCGATTATGCTGGCATAATTATGAGCATAATAGGTACCTGAAAGCATTGAGCATAATGCTAGCATAATAGGTAGAATATTTTGTAATAGTACGAATTCTTGCTTATAAAAATAGCTATCACAGAAAGATCGATATACTCTAATAGAACAGTCAGTAACTCTAATAGAACAATCACATAGCTGACTGTTCTATTAGAGTATATCGATCTTTTCTGTGATATGAATTTTGACAAGTAGGTTTGTGCTTAAGCCACTCCACAAACTGGAAATTATTAGCAGAGCATGCATATGAGAACTGAGGCATAAATAATTGGGCATAATAGGTAAATTTTTGAGCAGTGCAGCATAGCATAATAGGTAAAATTATGAGCATAATCGGCGGGTCTCTAACACCAGGTCACCATTAATACAGCTGGGTAGACTACTTCACCAGTTAACAACAGGTCACCACTAATACAGCTGGGTAGACTACTTCACCAGTTAACACCAGGTCACCATTAATACAGTTGGGTAGACTACTTCACCAGGTCACCATTAATACAGCTGGGTAGATACTTCACCAGTTAGCACCAGGTTCCCATTAATACAGCTGGGTAGACTACTTCCCCAGTTAACACCAGGTCATCATTAATACAGCTGGGTAGACTACTTCACCAGTTAACACCTGGTTCCCATTAATACAGCTGGGTAGACTACTCACCAGTTAACACCAGGTCACCATTAATACAGCTGGGTAGACTACTTCACCAGTTAACACCAGGTTCCCATTAATACAACAGGTTATGGGAGACAATTCAAGTTACTACCAGTTACAAGTTCTATATAATCTCCCCAGTAGCTACACTACATGGTGTATCAATGCTTGTGTTAACCATTATTCTATTCCAAATAGCTATAGCATTAATTGCCACATATATACATAGCTAATAAATGAATTTGAAAAGATATTTATTAGGACACAATACTGAGTGGACATGCACTGTGAATAATTTACTGCTGGCACATCTCTTGGTGTACATGTGGTATAGTCTCCAAGACTCTCAAAAAATAAAACTCCATTGATAATTATAGCTTAACATTGTGGAGACCATAGCCATCTTAGTGAACTGCCTGCTTGACAAATATTTAATATTCCTGGATGAGAAATAGGTTTGGAGTGGCCTATGCATCAGGTGACAGCACAAGCTAAGACATCTTGATTATTGACAATGATTTCTTCACCACTAAGTTCATTTGTACAATGACAGGAGCTGCAAAGTTAATGAAGCTTTAATTTAGTAATAGCTGTGAACAGTATTATGTTGTCACAATAAAGCACATTTCATGACAGTCCCCACCAAGACATCTTATTTTATCATCTACCGCAACTATGAAAACTGCAAACTGTGGAACCTCTTATCTTGGCGGTCTGGGGTACATACTACCATCCGTATCTCAGAAATGTCTAACTAAGAATTGCATACTATTTGGATAACTCAAATACAAGTACAGTAGATCCTCGCTTATCCGAATGCCAAATGTGACTGTTCTATTAAGAGTATTTTGTCATCAGTGTGCATTCTATTAGAGTAAATAACTGTTCTATTGGAGTAGTTGAACGAAGCTCTGTATATAATCAATGGGCTTCAGTTATCTGAACAATTTTGGCTAACTGTAAGAACAACGCTGTTCGGATAACTGAGGATCCACTGTAATGTTGTTATTGCTATCAGCTAGTGCTGTGTTTAGTGGGCAGAGGGGGAAGTCACTACAGAGCATTCATGGTCACTCCCCTGGGCTGTAAAAATGCATTACCACCTAGCAACCAAGGGGTAGTTATCATTAGTAGAATAAACAAGCCACCAAATAGGTAAACAGCAACCTTTAAGCTCCCTCCTTGTGCTTTCATCTTAACATAAATCAGACTATGTCATCTGAGCACCTTCATTATCTAAACATAAAATAGCTGTTCTAGTGTGTGTTTATTGGAGTAAGTGTATGTTCTATTATAATACAGTGGAACCTCTCTTATCTGGACCTCTATTATCTGGACCTCTATTATCCAGGCATCTCCATTACCTGGACAGCCCAAATTAGTCATGTTGCTTGTAGTTTATTGACCACAATGAAATTTAGTTTAGCTTACCAACCCTCATAAAAATCACTGATTATTGACAATCTAAGACACACACAATATTTCACAATCACTAAGGTCAGTTCTACATGTGCCTGGTATTGCCAAAGGTCATCCCAGCTTGATTGGCTCCCTTATTAGAGCCCATTTGAAGCCCTATAACTGACTGGCCAGCTGTTTTCTGTTCTTCACTAAACTGACGCACATTTCCCTGTGATGGTTTAGCACCCAGGGCTGGTCCCTTGTAACCTTTCTTCTGTGCCTAAAGTAACACTTTGATGTTATGTTACTATGGTGATTGTGTTACCTGGCGACCAAGTGCATGTATGGCTGAAGTCACCTACAGGGGATTACATCACCATGGTAATACCCATCACCATGGCAACACACACATACTTGTGGTATATTCTCAGCCTCGTAAAGGTCAACTGTTTGGAACAAGTCAGCCTTAGGGACACCGTAGGCAGTGGCTGCATCAAGGAAGTTACTAACATTCTCCATCAATTTGAAGGCCATTGAACCAGTATTGATCTTCTTAATTGATCCTGGTTGTAGTTTGTTCATTACCCTACACGTGATACATACAGCAGGTTAGTGTATATCATATACCATGTACACTAAGGTACACACACATGATACATACAGCAGGTTAGTGTATATCCTATACCATGTACACTAAGGTACACACACATGATACATACAGCAGGTTAGTGTATATCCTATACCATGTACGCTAAGGTATACACATCAATACAGAGCTAAGGCAAGGTGGTGAGGTTGTACTTAAAACATGCTGTATGTTGGGAGCAGTATTGTATCCAGGTCAAGCCATTCAGGCCACATTTTGTCAGGTCTGACAGATTGGATCACATGTGAAATGAATAGTTAAATGATGTGAAGTGTTTTAACACGTCATGATCTAGCAGCCCAGTTTCTTTTGTGAGCCACGCCCACTTATCAGGATTAGCGTCTGTAGGCATACAAAGAGCCACACCCATTTATCAGTAGTGTATAAGTATGCACAAATCAATGTCTGTTGCTGTCTGCAGGCTTTCATGGAGCAACACCCATTAATCGATCGATGCACGAATCCCAGTCTTATGCCAGCTTCTTTTGTGAGCCATACCCACTTCAATACCAGGAATGTGTGATACTGTTTGCAGACACAAGTGGGTTTATCAGTACAGTGTGTTAAAGTGTATAGGTATGCACAGAGCCACACCCACTTATAGGAAACGTGTTTGCTGTTTGTAAACAGATCGTGGAACCCCAAGCCCACTGACTGATTGGTAGTTATAAAACTTACTTGTTTAGTTATCATATAGTTAGCTGTTTACTTAACACACCAAAATGTAGCTCTTGGTACATGACTCAGGTGAGCAGCAGTGACCAGTTCCAATGCTGGTTGGGAGTCCTGGATGCCATGAATATTCCTCAACAAGTGAAATTGTCAGTCATATGAGCTAGGGTATCTGACATGAGGGGAGGTATTGAGTAAGAATACCCAGCATGTAGCTGCTTGGTGAGTCTGGGATCTAGGACTATATTTCCTGCTATGATCTGTTGGCACTTATCACAGTACGGCGGCAGTACTAGGTTCCCCCTAAAATGATGGGTGCTGCCCAAAATGCAGCAGTTAAAATTAAAGGTGGACTGATACCAGTGGTATCGGTATCAGATCAGTATTGGTGATACAAAGCTACAGACACCACCAGTAGACACTCACCACATTTATTATATCTTCCACCATCTCTAGCTATGCAAATAACTTAACAAAGTTGTGAATACACTTGCTCCTTGTGTATTCTAATATATTAGAGCACGTGAATCCTTTGTAATTAACCCTTTAGGGACCAGCGTCACGCATGTACGTCTAAATATAGCCTTACGCAAAAGCCTGCCATCGTACATGTACATCCAAGCGAATAGGCAGTAAACAAACAGCTATATCTTTGCAGTACTAGAAGCTACGGGCTTTAAATAAAGGCCATTTTGTGTGCCATTATAGGCGATTCTGTTGATATACAATGATAAAATGTTACGTGAAACTAAGCTAGTTAGAGAAATAAAATAGCCTTGTAATAAAGACAATATGTGACCGGATCTTGGAAAACCTACCTTTTGGGCACAAGCAAACTTTTTGGGAAAACTCAATTGAAAATTTCAACATTTTTTTCAATATTAATTTTTTTGCACATTAGGATAAAGCAACTATTAAACCTTCTTGCTGTGAAGTTTCACACCCATAGCTTCTTTTTCTTAGGAGATATGGATGATTATATCAGACCATGTAGTAATTTCACATGCGTGGGACAACAATTAACTTACAAATTAGGTGATTTGTTCAGGTGCTGGAATGGCTAAAACTTAGTCTTAGACAATAATACATGGCATTTAATTGCATAAATGTACCAAGAATACTTCATTAAACTATCAGAAATGTCTTTTAAAGTATTCTGAATAGTAAAAACGGAATTATTGGTAAACAAAGTGATTTGTCACCATTTGTCACCCTTAATCACTCACAGAACTCAATACATTACCATAAAAGTTAGTTTGTAATGTACAGGAGAGAAAATTGGCCATATCTCAGGAATGCTTAAAGATATTAAGTTGAAATTTTGACACAAGATAGATAAGCACCCAGTACCTTATTTAAGCTATAAAACAGAAAATTGACCAATGTGCCAAAAAGGTAGGTTTTCCAAGATCAGGTCACATATTGTATTTACACAACAACAAAACTAACCTTGTAGAAATTGCCTTGTATCTCCCTCTCTGATGAACCGATTTTAATAATTCATCTTCCTTATTTAGAGCTAAATATTTTGGTATACAAGATCACTTGATGTGGCGCTTTACATAGAGATGGACAAGTGATTTTAAAAGAACTACGTTACGAAGAAGAAAGATCACCACCGTTCATGAAAGATCAACCTGTTACTTGAAAATGGTACGTTCTACACACTTTTAAGTTAGATAGTGTTGTTTGTTATTGATGGGCGATTTGTCCACTATAATTTTTAATAGCAAAACTAGTTTTGCTAACACCACAAACTTACAAAATAATAAAATAAATATCGCTTCCACAGGACCTAGATATTTTGGTTGCTTAGTTACTTGTGTCAAAATTATAGGGATTCAGTAATCTGTTAGTCTGCTTTTTGGTGGTGTGTTTTTGAAAAAAACATCACTCTATCGTGGACCACACACACCCAAGATGTTCTACAGTATAAATGCCAAAAGGCATGTGTCCGGCTGAAGCGACGTCGAACAGTGAAATAATTCAAGCCCGTAGCCTTAGCCGTTATCGAGTTACGCTTGTCTGAAGGCATCAGTCAGTTACTCAGTCAGTAGAAAATTCCATTAAAAAATTCATATAGCAACTTGGTGAAAGTGTTTCGGGTCGATCTGAAGGCTTGTTTGGGCGTAGTTTTACCTAACCAATACTGCCTCATTTTCATCAGGGAAAAGTGAGGCTGGTTTTTGGGTGATGTTTTTCATGGGCCACGCCAAACCTTTGTGGTTCCTACTGTTACTGTATGATTTACAAAAGGGTGAGTTAGTATCTAGATAATCTTTTATTAAATTATTTCCCAGCTCTAATTGTTATGTGGGAAAATCCCTACACTGACATTAAACAGATGGTGGTAACATGCCAATGTAGGGATTCATACATCTTGCTTCACTCATGACTTCGTTTAAATTTTAATAATTTTAATTGTACTATGTATCCACTCTAAACACAACCTAAAGTGTAGCTTAATAGATTGGGAGTAAAATACCTTTAAGCCCAATTTCAGGGGAGAACCCCTCCCTGCTCTTCAGATAGTGTGTAAAGCCACTAAGTGTTTCTTGTCCATGTAAAAATTATGAATATATTTTTGTGGTTATAGCCTATAATCCAAGCATTGGTATCAAGCTGAACTGACAGGCATAGCTGGGGACGAGGTATGTAACAGAATTGAAAGTTTCTGAATCCTAATACAGTCATCATAAGAAACTAGTACAGAATTAGTGTGACATCATTTCAGATGAGGTTGACATGACGACACATACATACACTATACAGGCATCAGGTGCATTAAGTGTGTAGGAATACACATTGACCAGCTGATGGCCATATAAGGGAAAACAATCTAGTAACATAAATAGTGGAACTAGTTAATATCAGATGTCATTGCTGGTTACCATGACAACCAGGAATGTATTAATGCCCTCTACACATGACAACACACACACACTATACAGACAGACAGACAGACAGATACTCACTTGCACAAATAAACTCCATTCTTAAGAGCCTCTTCATAACTACCAGCTGGGAAAGGTTCTCCAGTAACAGCTGCCATCCAGTCCATTCCTTGCCTCTCTAAATTGGCATCTCTCTTAGCAGCTTTCTGTAGTACCACAACAGCAGTGTATAATCATACAGTATGATAGTACTGGATAATAGGGATCACAAAGGTGTGGGTGTGGCCCATGAAAATACATCACTCAAAAATCAGCCTCACTTTTGCCTCGACAACAATGAGGCAGAATTGGTTAGGCCCAAACAAACCTTCAGATCGACCCGAAATACTTTCAACAAGTAGCTATGGAATTAAAAATTATTAAACAGATTTTTCTAGTGACTGACTGACTGACTGATGCCTTCAGACAAGCGTAACTTGATAACGGCTAAGGCTACGGGCTTCATTGTTTCACTGTTCGACGTTGCTTCAGCTGCCTTTTGGCATACCACAGTATGTACAATGCATTCTTCATGGACTTACCAGTATCCTCCTTTGTGTCCCATTCATCTTTGCTGACAGCGAAAGGTGTTGATTTGGCGGTAGTGTGTGATGGCTTCCCTTTGTGACGGAAATTGTCCGTATTTTTCATAGTGGCTATTTTGATTGCAGAGGTGCTTTTCAAACTGTTCTTGATTCGTAATGCTGTGCAATAGGTTGAACAAGTGTCCAATCACCAGTTCAGCCTTCTATGGTGAGTAGTTTTGGAATGATAGTGCTAAACCATAGGAAGAGTAAGATGATTGATTTATACAATGACTATATTGAAAATGAACTACAGGTGCTTACACTAACTTCCGTTTGCATTAGTCTACAACATTGCAATATCATAATTAGCCAATCATTCCTGTAGTTGGAAGCTGTCCATAACTTTGTGTCAGGAGGAGACACATTATTGCTCAACTGGATACGACAAGTCATTGATATATAACAGAATCTTTTGACTTGATACTTGGTGAATAATTGGGGCAATACAGATGTGCTGTAGCATATAAAATTATTTTCTTGTAGGAAAAAGTATAGCAATAATTGTTATACTACCCGATCAATGTTGGTGTAAGGGCTGAAGCACACAGCAAGATGACAGTAATATTGATGATGTAATGAAACAGTACTGTTTGATGGGGAGTATGTGTATGAGGAAACCAATAATTTCAGCCAATCAAATCACTCCAAAACTAAAATTGCACACATACTGTGAGAGAACTATTATAATCTGTGTAGAAACTTTAACAACGTCAATATCAAGTGTCACTATACAATATTGACCACACTACATTACTGGTGATCACTAAATGGGTTGTGTTAAGTATGGAATGTTTGATCATGTGAGTCTAATGGTACAAAAATATTGATGGAGAGGTTTAGTGGAGGTTATCAGTGATCAATACTCCACATCTTGATCACACAGTTCAGCTGTTGTAGTGTTGCAGTTGGACTATAGTTGTGGATAAAAGGCTAGCTGGTTAGTAACTTTAAAATATATACCAAAATTGATTGTAAGAACTGCCTAATCTATTCTGCGAACTGAACTCATAGACTGAAGGGGACCAGTAGCACAATTTAATTCATCACTTTTGGCAAATGAATTTGTCCAGTCAGAAATTGAATCCGGCATTAGAATTTGCCCGTAACAAGGTTGACACAAAACATCACATAACAAGATTGGCAGAAAACACTACAGAAAAAAGATGTAGCAGCTTCTACAAGACTGTACAACTGCTCTTTATAAGGTGATAATTCTTCTATAACCTCTTCAGCAACATTCTCAACTGCAGTACTTCATCACTGGTGATGGACATGATCACTTGTAAACAGGCTAATTAACTTGCCATCCTTTATAAGGACTGTGGTTATAAAAGTGTTTCTCTTATCTGCCACTGGTATCATGTGGCTAAGGCAGAAGAGATGAGCTGACAAGGTTCTGTAACATTTTAAGGACACACTAGCAGGTCTCTTAAAGACCTCATTATCCTCCAAAGATCAAAGCATATTTGCATCCATTATCTAATGTATGTTTATACAGCCATCCTTAACAAGTGCATCACCACAAATAATATTGGTTTGTGGTCAGTAGTGTTTTCATGTCTCCAGAGACCAGAATATCAACAAACAAAAAATTCTATTAATTGATTAGCTACTAATGATATGACCTATGTAGTTCAAATGATGTACTACACTCCTTCATGTGACATGTTAACAGTCACACTCCCCACTTAGTGCACTTACTCCACTACACATACCAACAACTACACACTACACACACAACAGTTGATATAAACTCTGTTGGATGATCCCTATAGGTGTTGCCTTTTGTATTCAGTCTCTAGGGGGATTGACAATTAGTTTATCATCCTCATCTGCATTAGATTTAGTTCATCCTTACCTTGCCAGTGTTGACTTACGTTATATGTGACCGAATCTGTGAAAACCCAACACAATCATGCATTTTTTGAATTCCTGTGTAATAAATATTTATAATCTACATAACCAAGTGTACCATCTGGCAAAGTTACAGACTCATATGCCAATAACTTTGGGAGTTACAGTCCTACAAAGTAGCAACAACAGAAAAATCGATTTGTACAGCAAGTATTGGGAAAATAAATTACAGGCGCTTACTGAAACGGATGATGTACAGAGTTGAAATTTGCACCATCGTGTTCACCATGAATAGGGAAATCGATTACTGGTTAAGTTTTTTCTTGTATCTTGATACAAAGACGAAAGTTGTGAAGAAAGATCAATCGCGTATGATCGCTTTGGCGTGATGGAAACAAACGTCCATAACTTATGTGTCCTTGGGTCTACTGCAACGAAATCAAAGATTTTCCAACTCCTCTTGAGTAGGTGGATAAGATGATATCTAGGTGTTTATTGTTAGTCTCTTTCTTCAGATGTTAAAAAAGTTTACGGAATTTTTCAATAATACGCAAGTATTTCACCCATTATATTCAATGCTCTATACTAAATTTAGGCTTGCACGATTGTGTCAGGTTTTCACAGATCTGGTCACATAGTCAATTAGTATTGTTCTAGTACATTCTATTCAAATCATAAACTTCTTGTTCAACCAGTTTAAAGTTAAGATATCACTGACCATTATTATAGCTTTCACACAGGAGACTGGAAACACACACACAGAAAGGGTGTGATGTTTTTCGCGGACTGGACTCATGCACTGAGCTGGAAACAGCTTTTAAACAATAATCTAGGTATTATCCATCTCTTGCAACCGAGCTTGCAACACTGGAGACGCCACTATCGAGCTACAACTGCTGGTCTGTTCTTCCTTACAAGCCAACAAACTAGCGCATGCACTAATTAATTAGAATGCACTTACAATACACGAGTACTAGCAGTGATAAAGTGTAATAGAGGCTATTGTTGTAGCGTAGATGCTTTCCTTTGTTGCTTCAGTACTTAACACTAGTGTTAGGGCTGTAGTGATGAGCCATAGCCCCATCACCTTGCCAGGCGGTTCCACCTATAGCTACCCTGCTAAGAATAATTATTATTTTTATTATTACTGGTTCATCTCTACAACCCTAGTACTAGTGCTAAAGCAATAAAAGAAAACATCTACGCTACAACAATAGCCTATATCATGCTTTATCACTGCGAGTACTTGTGTATCATAAGTGTATTCTAATTAATTGGTGCACACGCTAGTTTGTTGACTTGTAAGGAAGAGCAGCACCAGCAGTTGCAGCTCGATAGTGCGTTGCAAGAGATGGATAATGATGCCTGGATTATTGGTTAAAAACTGTTTCCAGCTCAGTGCGTGAATCCAGTCCGCGAGTCCAGTCTGTGAAATACAATACGCCCACAGAAAGCTAAAATGTGATGACAAATAGTGCTAAACAATTATTTGATATTACACTATTTGGTTGACATGACATTACTCGATTTGTTACACACTACTTGAATATTTGTTAGCATTGAAGCCAAGTTTGAGATTGTGAACAAAGTGACATACCGTAAAAATTTGCTAGTTCTCAGGCTTCACCTTGCCTAACAACTGTTTCAGTACTTATTCAATGCTTAAAAGACATATATTCAGTTGTTTTAGTCACAACTATTTGAATAGTAAAATTGTTAATCATTTCAGCACTATTCACCAACATTAAACTGCTAGCTAATTTGTAGTGATGAATACAGCCATGTTGTTCCAGGGGGTGTCCATGGTCAAAATTGATTTGATTGCTGACCTTCAAAGCTTCACCAAAAAATTGTCTTGACCAGGTTAACACTTGTGCTATACACGCACTACTTGTGCAGCTATTGACTGTGTTGGGAAATTAGCTTTACTGTTGTTCATGTAAAATCAGCCACTTGCTATGACCAGGTTATAGTACAAGTGACTATTGGAGTGACAACCCCTTGTTAGTGGTGTGGTGAGGAGCATTATAATGACCTCTTGTCCATGGATGAGAAACAAATTGACTTTGTCTGGTGCCTCTCCTGAGATGGGCCGCATTGATGAGCACAGGGACTTTTAGCAATCTGGTCCTTTTTATTCAGTTGTCCAGCACGTGCTTTCTTTGTGCTGGGGGTGGTAGGCAAGGGCAGTCCACTTTGTCTGGCAACTGATTATAAACTCTACCCTCTCAGTTCTACGTGTAAACGAAGAAGAAGATGGTGGACAATGGAATTTGTGCCCGCCACTTTCACCCTGGCTGCAGATTGGTGAAGCCCTAGACATCTTACCCTAGTTAATTCAACGCTGCTCAGTGACGCGTATCAAGAGCTCGCTAGTACGGCCTCTCCTTTATGTGCTTGGCTGGTTCAGCACTTAATAACGCGACAAACGGTCAACAATGTGGACGTGTGCCCCTTCACGCTTACAGGAGAACAGGGGCTCGCAGACACACAGCACAAAGACTACACACAACTTGCACACTGTACCTTCTCTTGCAGTTCAGCAGTCATCCCATATCCCTTGGGTCGCTCCGCCATATTGTCAGTAGCGCAACACTCGATGTAGAAAGTTCCAGAAATGAAAACAATCACCTTTTAAAGTAAAACGTCAAATTTCCGGCTGGTCACCTTCCGGTTTAGAACAGGAAATTAGGCTCTGACTGGCACGTGGTTAAGTAATTCGTGGCATCAACAAGTAATTCTTGACGGTTCAACCAGTGAGTCACAAGTTAACTCGGGTGTCCCCCAAGGAACAATCTTAGCCCCTCTATTATTTTTATGTTATATTAATGACCTCCCATTATCAATCAATGCCAACATTGGTCTGTATGCTGACGATACCATACTTTATACTGTTATTCACTCTACATCCGACTGTTTATCACTTCAAAATGATCTCAACTCCTTATCACAATGGGGCACTAGATCTGGTATGTTTTTTAATCCTGATAAAAGTGTATTCATGAGAATTACTCGTAAACACAATCCGATCACCTACAACTACACCATTAATGACATCTCTATCAAAGAAGTTTCATCTACTAAATATTTAGGAGTTACAATCACCAATGACTTGTCTTGGTCCACACACATTACTAACATCACATCCAAAGCTCTATCAGTCAAAGCATTCCTACAGAGAAATCTTAAGTCCTGCCCAACTCAATGAAATGTTATAATGCCATGATAAGACCAATCTTCCAATCCTGTCTGGTCCCCTCACATCAGAAGAGATATTGATAAGTTTGAACGAGTACAGAGGCAATCTGCCAGATTCATTATGGCTGACTTCTCGTGTTTCAGCAGCGTAACCAACATGCTCATTGACCTTAACATTCCCAGTTTAGAACACCGCAGACAAGTATCCAGTATCACCCTCCTCTACAAAATTGTTCATAATCTCATTGATATATCTCCTGTTAATTTAATCCCCGTCACCTCTAACACCAGAGGACATGACCAAAGATTTCATCATATCTATGCAAGGACCAATCAGTACAGTAACTCATTCTTCCCTAGATCAATAAGACTATGGAATTCACTCCCACCTGACCTAATCCAACAACAATCATTACAAATTTTTAAGCACCAACTGAAATTTTTATTACTTTCCCCTACCAATCAGTAATCCCATAATCAATCACATTGTAAAACATTTTGTATGCATGTTTCATATTGTGTTAATCCTCAAACTGAGGCTGCACATTTTTTTGGAAAATAAATAAATAAGTAATTAGATATTTTATTCTTGGCTTGTGATTCACTTTCTGAGCTATACAACCTATGCTATCATGAAATATTTTCATAGTATTCCCTGAGGACCTCAGAATCATCATAGGATTCTATCCTTTAAAATGGTAAAAAATTCCTCCTGAGGCATTGAAAACAGTCCCAAAATGGGAACAAATGCAGTTAACTCAGCTTTGTAAAAACATTCTGAACTTCTGTTTCTATTATAAAAGAGAGAACCATCATTATTGATGTAAAGCATCATTATTGATGTAAAAGGCATGAACAATACACTTATAAAATGTCCTCGGACTCACACTACCACCACATAATAATGGCAAATGCCAAAAACGGGCTTGACAAGGAAAAATATCTTAGTACATGGACCACAGTGCAACATTACTTGAAAGACCCTCTGAATAAAGGTCACCTCTGTAAAAGGCCACTAGCTACTATCTTTCAGATGGCAGCAAAACAACATCCACATGGTGTGGAGGTGTGCCACCGGTTCTTCTATCCTTTAAGAAATTATCAGGTGTAGGAGACTGCATGCTTCAGAATGTTTACATTCCACCGAAGAGAGGAATGAAAAGGGGGCTTAGACAGCTGTTCCTCCCCAGTGCTAGGTCAACTGAGGTTGGAACATGACCCTTAAGGGGATGACCGGAGGAGGAATGACAACTCCTGATGAACATGACGGGTGGTGGTTGCAACAGCGAAAAAACCAAGACGACAATGAAGCCAGCTCATCACATTAGTGTCCCACTTGTGAGACAAGAGGAAGGATAGGTGCTTATAGGCTACGGTAGTGGAGCACCCATGCCACCTGAGATGGAGAAAACAAGAGGACTAAAGCTCCCATGTTCGATATCTCGAACTCTCTCCTCATACTGATGACCCTTCACACTTTCATGTTGGAAGTAGGGTTAGAAGTGACTAGGCATATGGGTTAAAAAGTATGCCGTAAAAAGGGAAACTTCGGAGGGTTAGTGAATGTGGCAATCAAATTCGCCAAAGTCTAACCCGCCAATTACTTGTAGTGTCTCAGATTAGTATCTTTATAGCTATAAACATTAGCTTGCTATTCACCAAAGTTTAGCCCTGCCAAAGTTTCCCTCTATATGATAGGTTGAAATGGACAACCCAAGAAGCCAGATGCCTTGATGTATAGACATCACAATTTGCAGTTTGGAGGGAGAGAGACTCACCAGTCAAAGGTTGAAGGGAAGGCTCAGTAGATACGTCGTGGCAGACCTCAGACAATAACCCCCAATAATACAATGTACATACAAAACAAGGATTTTTACTGATTTATATTCGTTGCTGCTATACAATTTTTTCCCTCCAAATGTACAGCTCCTCATAGCTACCAAATGGTGCACCAAACAGATAAGCTACAAATTGGCTGACTTTAAGCATCCGTGGCCAAAAGTGTTCAACCTTGTTGTAACTAAGGTGTTGTTTCTTGGAAAGAGAATATAAAATTGTGACAAACATATTGGCATAAAACACCACACAAACATATTTTGCAACAGAAAACTATATAATATTCCTCGCTCCAGAAACCCTGGAAATGATCCAATTGTTTGACCAATCACTTGTACAGCAAAAAATCAATTGTGCCAGCTCTCCAATGGAAGATTCACAGAGAAAAATTCACACAGAGTTCTGGAATTGCTACTATGATTCCACATCTTTTCTTGTTCAAATAAATGGCCTGGTTGCCATGCATACAATGGCCAGTTATAAGAAGCTAAATTGCTGCAGTTGGCCTTGCCTGATCCACCACTTTAATCCTATAGGAAATGTACTATACTATATCCAAATTCCAGTCTTCATATCTGATGGGATACAGTCATTTTATAAGCCCCATGTATCTGTGCCAAATATACAATTTGCTACATAGCTGTATTCATGTATAATGGAGGAATCACTGCCTGTGAGGGTGTAGCTGGTGTATAGAGTGGCAATGTGTGTCAAATGTAGTGATAGATACCTAAAGATTTATTCTCATTAGCCAGTCTCATCAGTGAGACTGTTTTTCCTTTGGTCAGGAAAAAAAGACAGTTTCTTTCTCTACCAAAAGACAAAACAACCGATCTGGCTGATGAGACTAGCTATCACATTGAACAACACAATGGTACCATATAGCAGTTAACAACACAACGGTGCAGTTAATTACACAACAGTACCATATAGCAGTTAATTACACAACCATACCATAATAACAGTTAATAGATCCACTATGTACACAACCATCACATAACTTGGCAACAATAAAAATAATAAAATACTTCTAATAAATTAAGGCAGCCGGCGGGATGATGAGGAGGCTAAAATATTGTGTCCTTGTTGCTAGGAGGAGGAGTTGGCTGTGGACGAGTGATCTTGGAACTGTGTTGCTGTGACAACTGTTTTTGTAACTGTCGGATGGTACCCTAGGGAAGGTATACACAACATAACAATAACACATAGTAAGGGACCCTGTCACTGTGGGACTATCCCAGGGTGTAGTGTTATCAGACAAATGATAGTGCCCAGAATCACTCATTGATATCTAACATATTGACAGGAACAAAAGAGTACCATGTCAAGGCTTGTTAGTTAGTATTGTACAAAGAGATGGTAAACACTCCTAGTTGGCATTATAAAGAAAGTCCTACAAGTCTGGCATATATGTGGCCAGTGATACACCATAAAAACAAGCCAATAGGAGTTAGTTGTAACAAGCCAATAGCAGTTAGTTGTAACAAGCCAATAGGAGTTAGTTGTAACAAGCCAATAGGAGTTAGTTGTAACAAGCCAATAGGAGTTAACAAGCCAATAGGAGTTAGTTGTAACAAGCCAATAGGAGTTAGTTGTAACAAGCCAATAGGAGTTAACAAGCCAATAGGAGTTAGTTGTAACAAGCCAATAGGAGTTAGTTGTAACAAGCCAATAGGAGTTAACAAGCCAATAGGAGTTAGTTGTAACAAGCCAATAGGAGTTAACAAGCCAATAGGAGTTAGTTGTAACAAGCCAATAGGAGTTAGTTGTAACAAGCCAATAGGAGTTAACAAGCCAATAGGAGTTAACAAGCCAATAGGAGTTAACAAGCCAATAGGAGTTAGTTGTAACAAGCCAATAGGAGTTAGTTGTAACAAGCCAATAGGAGTTAACAAGCCAATAGGAGTTAGTTGTAACAAGCCAATAGGAGTTAGTTGTAACAAGCCAATAGGAGTTAACAAGCCAATAGGAGTTAGTTGTAACAAGCCAATAGGAGTTAGTTGTAACAAGCCAATAGGAGTTAACAAGCCAATAGGAGTTAGTTGTAACAAGCCAATAGGAGTTAACAAGCCAATAGGAGTTAGTTGTAACAAGCCAATAGCAGTTAGTTGTAACAAGCCAATAGGAGTTAGTTGTAACAAGCCAATAGGAGTTAGTTGTAACAAGCCAATAGCAGTTAGTTGTAACAAGCCAATAGGAGTTAGTTGTAACAAGCCAATAGGAGTTAGTTGTAACAAGCCAATAGGAGTTAGTTGTAACAAGCCAATAGCAGTTAGTTGTAACAAGCCAATAGGAGTTAGTTGTAACAAGCCAATAGGAGTTAGTTGTAACAAGCCAATAGGAGTTAACAAGCCAATAGGAGTTAGTTGTAACAAGCCAATAGGAGTTAGTTGTAACAAGCCAATAGGAGTTAGTTGTAACAAGCCAATAGGAGTTAACAAGCCAATAGGAGTTAGTTGTAACAAGCCAATAGGAGTTAACAAGCCAATAGGAGTTAACAAGCCAATAGGAGTTAACAAGCCAATAGGAGTTAGTTGTAACAAGCCAATAGGAGTTAACAAGCCAATAGGAGTTAGTTGTAACAAGCCAATAGGAGTTAACAAGCCAATAGGAGTTAGTTGTAACAAGCCAATAGGAGTTAACAAGCCAATAGGAGTTAACAAGCCAATAGGAGTTAACAAGCCAATAGGAGTTAGTTGTAACAAGCCAATAGGAGTTAGTTGTAATAGTTGACTGTATTACATTTGGTGTGTAACATAGAGACATGACCACAATAATCTGATCACATCAACAACTTGTAATATCTAGTGACAAAGGAACCTCTTTACACATTGTATGCCACTATCATTAAAAAGTTGAGTAGTGCGGGGATATTAGTACATAATGTTATTGATTAGGAGCAGCCAGGCAAGTTCCTGTCTACACCAGGGTAGCTAGTTAGTCTGTTGTTGCCACCCTTAACACTGCTAGAAGAAGAGCAGTGGTCTGATGAACTACTTGTGACACTTGTGTAGATAACTGGTTACTTCCTTAATTGATGTCGTACTCATCCTCACATGAAAGCTGTGTTCGTATAAGCACTGATCTAAATTATAAGCCGAGGGGAGTTAGGGAAATAAATACTTGCCCTCAAATACAGGCTCAACAAGAGCCCACAATCCTGTTGTCGTGAGTTAAAACTTATCAACCAACATCACTTAGTAACCCATCACCATCTTGGATATCGTTATTGTTGTAATTGGCCATGTGGCATACACTTCAAGAAAGGTTGGCCATCATTTATAACCATGAAAACTGAAATCTAGTACAATGTATTTACTTAGATAAATGACACACCCTGCAAATTAGCCGCACTTGAGTGGTACCACAAGCTAATTATTAAAATTAATTGTTTTCAAATATCGAGTATTAGTGGTCGAGTTTGAATAATTGCCACTTTTTTAAAAACCAAGTATATAAGCATGGTACGTTAACATCTCATATACTTTGCTAGCTGGTAGATAGTCCGTTATTCAAACACTTTTAAATCTCAAACTATGACAGTAATTTGTTTAGTCTAAAATTATTTACATGCAACAGTGAGATCTCTCTTTGCCCAGGTCATGGAACAATAATTGGTGTATTATGAATTGTACATCAACTGTAGCCTTAAGTATTAGCATGGGTTAGTTGTACAGTGTGTTTGTATGGGAAGTACTGGTACCACAACTATACCATCAATATCATAAAGTCTCATAATACAGGTACAGAAGATATTTAACTGTTCCCAATATGAAAATGACACAGCAGGTAAAGTAGTGGCCGTCGTTTTAATATTCATTGTGTATATGATGTGTTTGTGGTTACCATGGTAACATCAATCAAATATTACCTGCAGGTTATCAACTTGTTCAGAGTGAGCCTTCTGAACTGTTTGTAGTTTATGACGTAACTCCTTCACCTGTTCCCATCCCTCCGCCCTCAACTGACACATCTACACAACACACAAACACAGGGTGTAACTATTTAGTGTTGAACAAGTTATGAAGGTCACAGGTATTAGTATAGATAAGCTGACTAAATGGTAGTGAATAATGTAAGGGAGGAGTGATGGGGAATTATTCCTTAAGTAGCAACCTTCTAAAAGTTGCAGAGGTAAAACTATTTGTAACCTATCTCCATATTGCCTGACTACCAGTCTATACACTGTATTCATTAAATTGTTGGTAGTTACAATATATCACATCACAACATTACTTGTTTCTCTTTCTCAATGATCAGTTGATCTTTAGCTGTTAATTGTTTCTTGAGGTTAGTCACCTGATCCAGTGATGAGGTCATGTGATGTCAGGTAGGTGTGGCTAGCTCACCTGATCCCTCAACTGCTCCACCTCTACTGTCTGATGATCAGTGAAGAATGTTTCTGATTGGCTGGATTATGATTAATGGAGTACTGTTATCAATAACACATGTCGTTACCTAGCAACTGGTAGGCTGGTGGTGACGAGATCATGTGATGATTGTGTTATTGAGGCTGACAACCTTGTTGTGGTTGGTATTGACAGCCGTTGCTTCTTGTTTGCTGGTGGCTTGTCTCTACATGTGTTATAACAACAAGTTGATGAGTAGTGGGGACATTTGGACTACTAGAAGGGATCCAGGATTTAATACATGTTATGTTGATGTAACAAGACCCCTAGTGTTAACTAGTTAATGAGGAGGTTTCATTTCTGTATACAATAAACAAATAAGTCAGTAACTTGTCCGGCATGGATACTGGAGGAACAAGGTGAAGGTAGTCTAGTAGAAGTTTCAGAAGCCTTTCTGGAGGTAGCCTTCTCCAGGATGATTGACAATGACGATCGCAAAAAGCGAACTAAACAGATTGGGGTGCCAGACTGCAAATCCGCTGTCCAAAGTTATTGAAGGCTGTGTATTACCATAAAGGTGGATGGCTACAGTACTTATCGCGTCTGCAGCAGTTCTCGTTGGACGCCATGGCCTCTCTCAGCAATTTTGGAGAGTGCGGAAGCAGGCAATTTGACACCAGAAAAGGCGGTTGTTTCAACCCAAGTAGCACTGTGTTTAATGGGAAATGCTCATCAGAAGATGGCTAAAGAGAGGCACAAAAAACCGCTACTCAAGCTAAATCCATCTCTGAAATTCATGGCAGAGAACCTAAAAAGCTTTGAACCAGTAGTTCCAATGTTGTTTGGAGAAGAATTAGCCAAGTCAGCAACCACTAGAGTAGACCAGGTGAAGACATACGCCTAAAAAAAACTATCTATTGTGTTGGGTCCAACTGAGACTTCTTGAGGTTGATAAGCACTGAAACAAGTCCTTCAGTTGACTTAGTAGGATCTCCCAGTTGTTGCAGAAAATCAGGATATCGTCCAAATAAATTATCAGCCTGATGCCCCTCTCCCTCAGAAAGGCCAATATTGGCTTCATTAGTTTTGTAAAGTCCAAGGGGTACAGGACAGACTGAATGGTAGACACTGAAACTGATAGGTGCAACCTTGTTACTGAAACTTCTGGTGGGATACGATCACTGGAACTAGACAGTAAGTATCTTTCAAGTCTATCTTCACCATCCAATTCACCATAGTAAGCCCTCCATCATGAAATGTTCCTCTGCTAAGAATCTGTTCAACACTTTCAGGTTCACTACTGGACAGTAGCCCCGTCTTTCTTGGGGATCACAGAAATGAAGACATCCTGGCTGGGCTGCACCAGTGATATTAATATTACTTCCACCTCCGACAATATCAAGCTTTGTTGCTTTGGACGGAAGTACATCTGTGATGGGACCATTGTCTGAATTGGTTGGGAAACTATGGGCAAGTGAAACCCCTAGACTGTCTGTATGATCTAAGGGTGTTGTGTAAACAAGGCCCAGTTCTGTTTGAAGGCCTTTATACACCTTGATTGTAGATCTCTATTGAGGACACTTAGATGTATGATGACAACTTATTATTAGTTTTTGACAATTTAGAACATGCATACCATGGGTTATATCTATGGTTCCTGTCCTTGATTGCTTGCAGATGGGCGGTTTGAGCTATGGTTTGAGTGGTTGTATCCCTGCTGTATGACAGGTATTGTCCGCAGCTGCTTCTGTATCCACCCCTGTGACTGGTTTGATAGCTTCAAGGGTGGTATCCAGGAAAATCTTTTGTTCTCCTCTGGCTTTGAGATTTTCCTCATAACAGTCTCAATGCAGGTCTCCCTGAAGATCAACAAGATAAAACAGGAAGCCAAGATGTTGATCCCCAAGACAGAAACTTCTGTGCAGAGACTGGCAGCTTTTGTGGACATGACAGTAGCAGCAAAGCAAGCAATTCAAGTGAGTCATCTTTATCAACATCAGCACTTACAGGCTAAGACTGGTGCAACCAGCAAGATCATTGGAAGAAGTGAATACCAAATGGTGGAGATTTCACCAAAAGCCAAACAGGGGTTAATATGGTGGGCTCAAGAAGCCCAGACAATCAATATCGATCAGAACATGACACTTCTCTGGATCCACCAGTAGTGTTAGGCTCTAATCATCATTATCACACTCGATTGTTGAGTAGACATATACATCCAGAACGCTGTAAACTGTAAGCTACCCAAAAACATTTCAGCACAACACTGCACATTGGTGGAATAGCTTGCCAGATGAGATTGTGACTGCTTCTGCCTTCCGTGGTGATATATATGACTATACTGTATGCGATGATGATTAACGTATTAATTATTTAGTGTATTTTTGTATTAATTGCTGTACCATATATTGTGGGTACTAATGTGTGTGTGTGTGTGTGTTGTATTGTAACTGTATGTACTTGTATGTACGCACCAGCATGGAAGAATGGCTTTTAGCTGAATGCAACAGCTTAATCAATCAATCAATCCCCCACCATAGTTGACAGATACATCATGATACATCATTCCAGGGTTGGAGGGCAACTCTGAAAGGCCAGGAAAGTGAAAACAGAGGCTTGTGGTCAGTGAACGAACAGGGCATGCACATCAACTGCCTGGAACTATTAGCAGCATCAATGGCAGTGAAAACCTATGACAAGGATCAGCAGAATGTGACAATTCATAGGAGGACAGACAACGTACCAACCAGAGCCCACTTTGGGGGAACCACCCTCACCCCATGAATGTATTGGCAGTGGAACTATGGAAGTTAGTCTGGCTGTTAAACATCAAACAAGGGTCAAACCTTGAAGAAATTGGTATAGAAGCAATTTTGGTATCAAAAGAAGCGGAATTTTTCAGACAACAACATATCCAAAATCCACCTCAATGGAATTCGGGGAATTAAATTTATATATTAATTAGCCTGACTTCAGTTTTTCAACATGAACTTGCACCCATACTTGACTTGTTTCATCAAAAATTCCAGCATCAATGTACAATTTGTTTAACATTAATGCAAAATGTCAATATTCATCTTTCACTATTATTATTTTAGAAGATACGTGCTACCACGTGTGTGGCTAAAAGGTATGACATAATGGCCTATGCATGTCTGGCATAGCTGGAGTGCTCTGCATGTAGGTCAGCTATACCAGACTAGTACACACCTAGCAAATGGTGGAGTTTTGTTTTGTAATTAGGAAATGATGTATGATTAATTACTATAGATATAAGGCAGCCTTACAATGTTAAAGTGACTCTATTGCTGTGTTAGGTCTTTTGTTTATGTAGTCTTCCATCTTGCAATAAAGTAATTCAGTTTTTGTAGTATTAATACAGAGCACAATTTGTTGTTTGTATGAGTACAGTATTAAGTGTTTGAGTTAGTTGAGCTTATTAAAGTGCTTCTAACTTCTGAGAGCTACACCAGCTTAGCGCTTGATCACTGAAATTCATGACAGAAAGCTTTTATTGTAAGGTAAGCTGTTGACTATTAACTATCAATGTAGTAATGATCATTAATTAAATCTGTTCTTAGTGCATGTTGATAGTTTATTCTACCTGTAATTTTGTATTAATTTATCTTTAATTTTTGTGTTATCATCAACAAGTAAACTGCATTAAAATTTATTAGCTGGTTTGAAGTTGCGTACATTTTGACTGTAGATTAAGTTTTATCATACTCAAAGAAGGATCTTCAGGAGCAGTTAGCCCAATTGAAGTAGACAGTTGTGTCATATGCAAACAAGGATTTTAAAATGATAAAGCTATCACAGTGACAGAAAAGGGTATGATGAGCCTTATCAGTTTCAGTAAAGTTGAATGCTGCATTCCCACCTTACTGAATGTATCAGTCAGACTCTTATTGGAAAAGTCTTAGTACATAAAAGCTGCGGTCGAGATTATACCAACCAAAGAAGGGTCACTTGTTGCAGCAGTGTTGAAGAGGATCAGCTTCCACAAGCAAAATCTAGCTTGATATCATTTAATTGGAAAGAAAACTGCATGCTATGTGGGGAAAAAGCTAAAGTTGATGCTCGCCACCCAGAGAGAAACAAAATACACAATGTTAAAACACTTGCTATGCGTGATAATCTACTAGAGTGTTGTGACATAAGGGGTGATACATGGGTATCTAAGGCTCAAAAACATCTTTTATTTATTTATTTTTTTATTAATGCTTTACAGCACAAGTGCTGAAGGTCTGTAGGGCACCTGGTCCTACAGCCTGCTCAAAGACTTTAGCTACTTAAGGTGTGTTTGAAAAGTTGGAGAAAGGAGAAAAAATCCATGACTGGACCTAGGTAGCCTTGAACCTGCAGCCATCCGATTTACGCTCAAACACTTACAGGAGTCTACCAGGTGGTCAGGATGTTTTCTCCTTGTTATTTTCATGTAACTATATCCATAGGAATTCTAGAGAGTAACTCATTATCTCAAAGTACCCCAAGTAGAACCAAATGGACACTAGTTTATTTATTAATGCTTTACAGCACAGCTGTATGGCTGTTTTGACTTAGTTGTAGCAGAGGCAAATTACCATGCAAATTGCATGTTATTCAGATTTTGCTAAATAAAGGAAACACTTTATGAATAGAAAGTGTTCCAGGTAGGTCTGAGGACAGAGGGATGTTGCATTGGTTCCACATGTTGAATCAGTGGCTTGAATCAGAGGCTGATGCCGAGCTCTATACACTATATCAGAATTACATGACAAGATGAGAGAATTTTCTGGAGGATCTGACATTTACACTTCTAAATAGCTAAAACAAAAATTGCACAAACATTATGAAGGCTGCATATTCTTTGCAGAGGTTGAGGGGTGTGGTTCTGTTTTGTACTTTAGAAACATGGCAGGTTATATACTATCAATGACAAATGGTATTCGGAAAAGAAACATAGAAGAGGAACACAGCGCTTGGTAAGTGCTGCAGCTAAAATCGTAAGGGCTGAATTTAGGGAAAGAATACATTACACAAATTAAATCATACCCCACTAATGAAGATATTGCTAATGTTATTGGAATGGATATCATGCCATCTGCAAACATTCCTGGTGATTCTTACTTATACAATCTGAGCATAACAGCATTGGTCATTCAATTATACAGTCTGCAAGACCAAAATCTGTTACAACCCCTACACTATTTGGCATTGGACCATATGTTTGGGTAAAGGTGGCTTGTAAATGAACTGTCACAGCTAGGTTACTCCATCAGTTATGATGAGGTAAACAGATACAAACAATCTGTTACTCAGAGTGAAAGCCTGGATAACTTGTTTGCAGAGTACCTTCCCGGTACTTTCAGCCAGTGGGTTGCAGATAATTTTGACCACAATGTGGCCACAATGTGGCATCATTAGATGGTAGTGGTAGCTTGCATGGTATGGGAATTATCTATAACTGTTTCAACAATCAATGAATTACAAACTCCATACACTATGCCATTACAGCTATACTCTAATCTTCTCTGACACTGTGGACACACATTCAGCCATACTTAGAACAAAATGGTTAGGTTTTATGCAGACAGACAACCTTTTCTAACTGCCATGGTTCTTTTTGCAAATCTGAGGTGCTCCTTCTGCCCATTATTGATTTGAACCCATCTGATGATAACTGCATTACATTCCACATTGGTGTACATCCAAAGTCAAGCTGAACAACTGAATATCCCAACACCATGTGTAACATTTAATCAGCCATTGTGGCTCAAAGCAGTTGAAATAATACGAGCAAGATCACCGAATATAGTTTGCAGGCTTGAACATTCTGCCCTGATGTTATAGACCTCGCCATTTAGACATGCTATAGCTTTCTTCATAAGTTAAACCAGGCGCAAATCCTACAAACATGGGAATATGGGTAAATGATTCCTTTGCGCACCGGGCTATTCTGCATAACATTATGTAATTGTCTGTTCATCTGTGGTGTGTTTCTAGCATACTAAAGAGATTTTTGAAACGATAACCATGTAGTTTACGCAAGAGAAGGATAAGCAAAGGTAGGAGGTTAGTTACGAGATTGTAGCGCAACTTTTCTATAAGACGGACTTTTAAGCCATGTGTGTGTTTGCGCATGCGTAGTTGTAAAGCACCTGAAAACCAGCCCTAATGTATGTTGCTTCAATTATAAGAAGACTAGCAGTGTTTATTGTATTGTAAGGAACATTAGGACAGTGTTTGCTAGAGTTACAATGTTCTCACAAAGCTGACCGTCCGATTTTTACTAGTTATGGCTTTATAAGATTCTTGTGGTTACCGTTAGGTAAACAGAAACTGCATAATCAAATTCCTTAGACAACAGCAAACAATATTATATATAGTTTTATGGTAATTCGTTTTACAGTTTGTAAAATATATAGAATAACATGGTCCCTGAAAATGTTGGCAATAAAAATTTTTAATAAGGAATAAAAAAATTTCCCCGAAGTGGTTTTTGGTGGACTTTGGATATGTCATTCTACAAAAAATTCCGCTTCTGTTGATACCAAATTTTCTTCTATACCAATTTCTTCAAGGTCCAACCCTTCAACAGCCGGACTAAGTGGTATATAAAGAGGCAGATTTTCTTGATAGCAGACCACCTACTTGGGATGAACGCTCTGATTGTGGACACAGAATCCAGGACAGCGAGGGACAGGTGCAATTGGATGATTCATCCTCACTTGTTCACTCTCAAATCAACATGAAAAGTTTGGACCTCTGGAAGTGGGTCTATTTGCATCTCGGCTGCTGACACATCAGCTAGAACGTTACCTCAGTTGGAGGCCAGATCCAGCAGCAGAGGCAACAGATGCCTTCACACAGAACTTGAGCCAGTTCCAAGGATTTGCCAACCCTCCTTGGTGCCTGTTGTTACTAACATTAGTGAAGATCCAAAGAGAGAAAGCCAAAGTAGTTCTAGTGGCACCATTGTTGAGAACAAAGCCATGGTATCCTCTTCTTCTGCAGCTCCTAATAGAGATCTCATTTCTCATTCCAGCTCAGGAGAACACAGTAATCTCTCCAACTCAGCAGGAGTTCATCATGCCAGCAGGTGTTCCGCAGCCAGTCGTTTGGCCATTGTCAGGAATCAGTGGAGATCAGGAGGCCTTTCAGAAGGGGCTTCAAGACTACTGGCTTCCTCCTGGAGAAGCAAGACAACATTAACATACGAGTCAGTCTAGCAAGGATATAAATACTGGTCTGTGAACTCAAACAGACCAGCTATCTCTTTAGTACATGAGGAGATGGATAGTGAAAAGGTTGGTAAACACCCATTAGTATCTCGTATGATGAAAGGCACTATTAATGAAAGGCCTCCAAAGCCTGAGTACGATTCTGTGTGGAATGGTGATGCAGTGCTTAGGTGGTTTAGGGAACAGGGCCCTACAGAGTCACTATCATTGTAGGATCTGACTATCAAAACTAACAATGTTGCTGGCCTTGACACACCCCTGTAGAGAAGCAGATTTGGGCAGAATTGGAACTTAACAACTGATCCTTTCTGCCAGAGGGGAGTTGTTTACTCCACTACATTTGTCAAAGCAGTCCCGTCCATCTCATAACATTGTCAGTTTTTTTCTTCCAGAGGAAAAAACCTTCCAGTGGAAACATTGAAGGTTTATCAGAGAAAAACACTAGCACTTTACAGTAAGTCAGGGAGGAACCACCTCCTTAGATCCTTCATTGGAAAGCATGGACCAGTCACCTCAAGTACTGTGGCTAGATGGACAAAAACTTGCTTGCAAAATGCAGGAATTGATACAGCTACATTTCAAGCATATTCTGTAAGGGCTGCTGCAACATCCACAGTGGCAATATCTGGAATGACAGTTGAGGACATTGCTGACTGGTCTACTGAAGGAGTCTTTCAGAAGTTTTATTAGAGACCTAAGTACTCTGGAAAATTCGGAGTGAAGATTTTGGCAGCTGGCTCTTCAAAATCACATGTTGATATGGAGACCAAGCCCTTTGAGGTATAATTCAGGTCATGTAATGGCCACTAGTTATTTATAATTATATGAGAAGGGTGAGGTTTGAATATCAACATGTCCCACCAAGCCTTTTCATCCTTAGTTGTGTATTTCTCTCATGTACACTGAGGCTGTGAAAAAAGCCAAAGTGTGAAGTTCAGAGTTGTATTTATAGCACTTGCACACATGTTTTCGTGGTTTCCTGCACACATGTGTGTATTCTATTGTATTCAAATAAGTTGTAGAAAATTTATGGTGTGACATCACAGGAAGTAGTCACCTTGAACTAATGATGTCATAATCATAGTTACTGGAGGTTAGTTGGTGTCTAGTCTTCTTATACCTCAGGGTACACATCAGACATAATGTCATCCCATCAACCTGTAGGGTGTGTGTCAGGGGTGATGGATCACATGATCTCACCTTCTGTTTTACCTGATCCTGTTTGATGAAGGCACACTTCATCTGACAATGATCACATGATACCGGCTCTCCATAGCGACCCTCAGAATGTTTACACCTATGGAGACATGTGTACACATGGCTATAGTGACACCTGTAATTTGTATATGAGAAAAAAATTAGGAATTATAAATTAGAGTAGGGACAGTGTATAGTGCTGCAATAAAAAGTACTGAAACAAGCTGGATTGGAGTAGTACATAATGTCCAAATACTGTAAAACAATAAGAAATGAATATCCCTACTGTGCATTGAGTGTCACACAGTAGGGATATTCACTTCTTATTGTTTTACAGTATTTGGACATTACGTACTACTCCAATCCAGCTTGTTTCAGTACTTTTTATTACAGTACTATACACTGTCCCTACTCTAATTTAAAATTCCTAATTTTTTTCTTATACTTGTTTGTGAAGTTTTTTTGCAAGCTCAAGACCACTAAATAGCCTGCTTTTCACAAAACCAATCGCAATATTTTAAGAGTTAATCACAGCACTATTATACTAGATTATGACTCATACAATAACAACTAATCAGTGGGCGTGGCTCTACATAAGCCTGCAGACAATAATGGACGTGGATTCATGCATATCTACAGACTGATGAATGGGCGTAGTTACCATATGTCTACAGACAGTAATTTACGTAAGTGGGCGTGGCTCACGAAAGAAGTAGGGCTACATTATGACGTGTAGAAACATGTCCACATTTAATTTAACACGTGGGGTCAGACCCAAATAATCTGTAAAGCGGGACCTGGATGACCCGACTCAGTTTAACTAAATAAACTATATTTATTGACTTATACATTGCTATATAGTTCGCTGTGAGTTGCTCTCTTTCTGATCGACATCAACAGTGAGTTACGTACGCGTGTGTTCAAATAGTTTGGTGCAACTGGCGACCAAGTGTATTTGAGTAGCTTGATGCAATATACACTGGTAGATGGAAGCCCTACTGTAGTCTATTAACACTCAGCGGTCGAACCTTGACTGATGGCCATTGTAAAGAACGATAAAAGTAGTGTATGTTTATCAATATACCAAAGGTTTTTTCTTAAGCGAACTAAAAACATTTCTGCAAAAGAATTAGGGCTGTAACCAGTTCTCCGCTACGCTTGACTGAAGGCGTCAGGCAGGCAGGCAGGCAGTAGAAAATTCCATTGAATATAATTTAAAAAAAAAATCTGTAGCAACTTGATGGAAATGTTTCGGGTCGATTTTTTGGGTTTGCCAACCAATACTGTCATGTCATTGTGAGGAAAAATCACAACAGGTTTTTTTGGGTTATATTATATCACGGATCGCCCCCACACCTTCGATGTCCCTATTATACAGTACTATCGTACTCCATGATAGTTATATAACTAGTTATCAGTCCTATTGTACAGATAGTTCAGTTACTACAGTTAGGACTGACTAGTCCATTATGATCCATTACATACATGTTAACTGTTAATGATGTGATGATGACATTGATAATAAACTACATCTACCTACCCTAATATCACTCATAGGACAAACAAACAAACAGACACACTTGAACTCAATTGGCCTGCTAATATCAAGACACACGGTAGTGTGTCGTGCAGCCCAAGAAGCCGGTGCGCCACCCGTGAGTATATTAACAGGAAGAAAGAAAACGCAATTTTCACACCTAAGTATGTAGCTCTGTGATCCTTTATCCCATTGGAATCAAATTTGCTAGAGCAGTGCCGGCCAGTTAGGGGAGTCTACACACCAAATTTGAAGAAAATCGCTCCAGCCATTTCCGAGATACAAGCGAACAAACTTTCGTTTTAATTTCTTCGTTTTTTTCTTCTTCATTTCGCACACTTCGCAAAATCTGTCATAAAATACGAATGCGTGCTCGGATTGGGCTGAAATTTGGCACACTTAAAAGGCTCATTAAGATGGATCTCAGTACTAACTTTGGTAGGAATTCGATGAACATTCACGGAGTTATCACCGATTACTTGTGTAAAATAAGGTCGAAGGTCTGTCACGCCTACAGGGTAAACCCCTTGGAGGAATCAGTTGAAAATTCATATGTAGATGGAGCAACCATCGTAGGAGTGCCTTTTTGTGGTTTGAAAGGAATCGGGATAAAGACCATGGAGATATGACACAAAACCCAACCTATGTCAAAATTAGGCGATCGATTTTTATGAATAAAAAAACTATTAGTTTTCATGTCTACCAGGCAAACCGCTTAGAGCAACAAGCTGAAAATCAGTATGTAGCTGGAATAATCATCATAGAAAGTCCTTGCAGTAGTACAGAAGAATCGGATTACAAACCACTGAGTTATGATTCGAAAGGCAACTACGTGTAGCAAATGCGAGATCGAGATACTCTAATAGAACAGTCACCCTAATAAAGCATTCAGCTGCATTTATAATTTACTCAATTATATTACATTACAAGTTATTCTGTAGAGAATTCAGCTACAAACAAGTCACCCTGTAGTCAGATCAGCTAGAAGAAGGTACCTAATAGAGAATTCAGCTACAAAGAAACCATCATGTAGAGAGTTCAGCTCAAACAAATCACCCTGTAGAGAATTCAGCTACAAACAAATTGCCCTGTAGAGAGATCAGCTAGAAGAAGTTACCTTGTAGAGAGTTCAGTTACAAAGAAACAATCATGCAGAGAGTCCAGTTGCAAACAATCACCCAGTAGAAAGTTCCGCTATGAACAGATCACACTGTAGAGAGTTCAGATAGAAACAAGTCATCATGTAGAGAGTTCAGCTGCAAACAAATCACCTGTAGAGAGTTAAGCTACAAACAAATCTCCCTGTAGAGAGATCAGCTAGAAGAAGTCACCTTGCAGGGAGTTCAGTTACAAAGAAATAAACCATGTAGAGAGTTCAGCTGCAAACAAATCACCTGTAGAGAGTTCAGCTAGGAACAAGTCACCCTGTAGAGAGATCAGCTAGAAACAAGTCACCCTGTAGAGAGTTCAGCTAGAAGAAGTTACATTGCAGAGAGTTCAGCTACAAAGAAACTACCATGTAGAGAGTTCAGCTGCAAACAAATCGCCCTGTAGAGAATTCAGCTACAAACAAATCACCCTGTAGAAAGATCAGCTAGAAGAAGTTACCTTGTAGAGAGTTCAGCTACAAACAAATCACCCTGTAGAGAGTTCAGCTATATAGGAACAAATCACCCTGTAGAGAGATCAGCTAGAAACAAGTCACCCCGTAGAGAGTTCAGCTAGAAGAAGTTACATTGTAGAGAGTTCAGCTACAAAGAAACTACCATGTAGAGAGTTCAGCTGCAAACAAATCGCCCTGTAGAGAATTCAGCTACAAACAAATCACCCTGTAGAAAGATCAGCTAGAAGAAGTTACCTTGTAGAGAGTTCAGCTACAAACAAATCACCCTGTAGAGAGTTCAGCTACACACAAGCCATCTGGTAGAGAGATCAGCTAGAAGGATCACCTTGTAGAGAGTTCAGCTACAAAGAAATCACCCTGCTTCATCTTTTCTTCTTCCTGCAGTAAAGAAAAAAAATGATAGGTTAAAAAGCCCTAAAGCCGGCCATAGGCCAGCTTTGGGGTATACAAATACAAAAAGAAGTGAAATCTAATCCAAAACAGCCAAGCTGTAAAAAAAGTGTGCGGCCCTCAAAAAGGCTATGGTGAAAAAAGATGTGAAATCCAAGGTGGCGGCCAAGAAATGGCTGTGATGGTAGGTTAACGGTAAAAATTTTAATAACGACAATTCAGGTGAATTTTGTGCCAAGACCAAGCGGCACCAAATTCACCTGAATTGTTGTTATTAAAATTTTTACCATTAACCTACCATCACAGACATTTCTTGGCCACCACCTTGGATTTCACATCTTTTTTCACCATAGCCTTTCTGAGGGCTGCACTCTTTTTTTTTTACAGCTTGGCTGTTTTGGATTAGATACTTTTATCTGTGATAACACTACACACTACATACCATCACACACACACACACACACACACACACACACACACACACACACACACACACACACACACACACACACACAACACACACACTACACCTCACACACACACAACGCCACACACACACACAACACCACACACACACACAACACCACACACACACACAACACCACACACACACAACACCACACACACACACAACACCACACACACACACAACACCACACACACACACAACACCACACACACACACAACACCACACACACACACAACAAAACACACACACACACTACACACACAACACAACACACACTACACAACACACACTACACAACACACACTACACTACACACACAACACCACACACACACTACACAACACAACACTACACAACACACACACAACACACACACACACACAACACAACACTACACTACACAACACACACTACACCACACACACACACACAACACCACACACACACACACACACACACACTACACCACACACACAACACAACACTACACACACACACTACACCACACACACACACTACACCACACACACACACGCACACACACTACACCACACACACAACACAACACAACACTACACAAACACACACTACACACACACTACACTACACACACAACACAACACTACACAAACACTACACAAACACACACAACACCACACACACACACACACAACACACACACACTACACTATACCACACACACTACACTATACCACACACACTACACTACACTACACCACACACACTACACAGCACAACACACACACACACTACACCACACACACACACTACACTACACCACACACACTACACATACAACACAACACACACACACACACTACACAAACACTACACTAGGGGTATAGCTAGGTTTCAGGGTTGCCTGGGTACAAGGTCTGACTGTCCCCATGCAGACTATTTAACAAGAAACGTAAGCCTGGACTCTTTATTACACATAAAGTGTTTAAAAGTGCCTAGCTAGCTACTACACTGCATGTTGTTTGTGCAGCTTGTTAGACTAGGTTATTACTGCAAGAATAATATAGAAGCTAAAACTAAACAATGACAGACTGACTTAGCTTCCAGCCCTAACATCATTTCTCACTCTTCTGTCTTCTCTACTAACACACACCAAGTGCTTTAGGCACACTTCATAACCAAGCTTGAATAAACATTGATCCTCCTTAGTCCCACCTCCAGTAAGACAGGCACCACAACCTATCCATGACTGGCCTACAGTAGGAATTGGCTTTTGTCTGTCTACCATTAGACATCTAATAAAACAATCACTTTATATCCAGTACTGTTGTCCACTGAGCTGTTTCACCAAATTGTAGCATTTGTTTGACTCTAGAACGGTGCTCAAATCTAAAAATGTTATTACGTAATGCTGGGCACTACATAGAAGGTTAGTAAACTCAAGTATACACGATTTTTATTATAGCAGCTCTGTTGGAAAGTACTACAAGATGGTACAAAAAGATAGAAAGTATTTAGTCTATAATATTTACGGGCGCACCCGGGTGGGTACTACCATTACCAGGCTTGCTGCCAGGGAAGCAGGCCCAGGTGTAGCTCCATCCTTGCTCTACACTACACACACACGCTACGCACACACACATGCACACACTACAAACATACACAACTCACCTATTACATTTATTGCTGTTGAATGCTGACCTCAACTTGCAGTATTCACACACTGATGGCTGTAGTCATGACAACACATCACCATGACAACACATCACCATGACAACACACCAATAGTGATGACACACTCACCTCTCCATGATCCTTAAACTCTCGGTAACAATTCTTACACATGTTACGTTTACTGCTGGAGTCACTGTAAGACATCACATGATGCTAGCTATTACTTCTAAATGATGCACACTATGGGACCTTTGTGACATCCCCACCCACTTTGATTATATGAAGGTGTTCTGGTGGTGTTGGTCAAACTTCTTGACCCCAGGAAGTGTACACTAATAAAGTATAGGTAGTACCAGTAATTGTTTATTGTAGTTGTTTATTGGTCTACGGTACCGCTCAAATGTAATGTCGCACTCGCTCAATTGCAAGTGATTAATTAAAGGGCGTGGCACCTGTTTCCTTCACGATTATTCATCCCATACGAACGGGATGAATGCTCGCGAAGGAAATGGGTGCCACGCCCTTTAATTAGTGAGTTTTTTTATCACTCGCAATTGAGCGGTGCAAGCTAGTGCAACATTACATTTGAGCATTACTGTAAATGAAGGATTAAATATGTATCAGCCTTCAATAATCATGACAGTGAGTCAAACAATTGGATTATTCATTTGATTGTAATCATGAATGAGAAAAATGTTTGTATCATTCCTCACTTGAGCTGACTAACATCACCAGATGACCTTTGTGTAATCGAGTGTGTGGGGGTGTTGAGGATAAGAGCTCTCTCTCTCTCACACACACACACACACACACGCACACACACATACTTACTCCATCTTATGGTAGTCAAGGTGACAATAACGACATTGAACTCGAGGGTAACGTTTACGACATGTCTATAATAACATCATGTTAGTATCCTGATGATATCCAAACATATCCTAACCTTACACAACTGTTCATTATGGGATAGTTCATCATACGAGTGTTTACCATGACAACTGGTACAGGCAAACAAGTTCTCCACGCCCTGACGGTTTGTTATACTAGTCATGATCATGTGATCCAATAATCCTATACAACATGTCATATTATTATCAAGAGTATATGTTATTAGTACTAGTAATAGCATGGGTAGCAGTGAAATTTGGGATAAATACCACGAGTGTTGTATTGGAGATGAGGATAAATTTCACGAGGCAAAGCCGAGTGAAATTTACCATTTCCAATACAACACTCGTGGTATTTATCCCAAATTTCACTGCTACCCATGCTATTCCCAGTTAATACCATACTCGCTGCATATACACATGCTGTACATTAGCATTGTGCTACATTGTTAACATAAATTCTAGCCAATGAAATTGCAATTACAACTTTTTCACTGCTACCAGTGAAATACGGGATAAATTTCACTGCTACTATATATTGAGACTTTTGTATGGGCAGTGAAACAGGTATGGTATTATCACATGATACAACATTACTTTGAGACTAACAAAGTATTAAAATGTGCCATACTCCTGTTCACATGGGGCAATACAGTATAACAACAAAATGAGCAAATTTGGTCAATTGGCACCAAATCGCCAAATTTAAAATTCATCAACATTATTTTCATACCTTGTGTCAAAGCTTTTGATAACAGCTGTTGAGGTCAGTTTCGACATAGATTTATAACTGGGGGTTATAAATCTATGATTTTGACAAACCATGTATGATTTTGTGGATATTCAACCGATAAATTAGCATGGCTTCACACGTGCAAGTGGATATGGCTAAGGACAGTTGTAAGAATCAGATTATACTCAGTAAGACTAAACTAGAACTGGTACTCAATTGATGGGCGTGGCTCCACGTAAGCTTGCAGACAGCCAAATTAAAATCTTGACAACTGCATTTTGAAAGTAAATTACCAAATTAGTTTCACCAATACATGTATCAATACGGTATATTGAATGACAGTTTATAATGTGTAAAGGTGGGTGGGGCTGACATTGGTAGGTACATCACTGGATAGTGATGGTAACAGCTCAGTAAAGGTGGGTGGGGCTGACATTGGTAGGTACATCACTGGATAGTGATGGTAACAACTCAGTAAAGGTGGGTGGGGCTGACATTGGTAGGTACATCACTGGATAGTGATGGTAACAACTCAGTAAAGGTGGGTGGGGCTGACATTGGTAGGTACATTACTGGATAGTGACGGTAACAACTCAGTAAAGGTGGGTGGGGCTGACATTGGTAGGTACATTACTGGATAGTGACGGTAACAACTCAGTAAAGGTGGGTGGGGCTGACATTGGTAGGTACATTACTGGATAGTGACGGTAACAACTCAGTAAAGGTGGGTGGGGCTGACATTGGTAGGTACATTACTGGATAGTGATGGTAACAACTCAGTAAAGGTGGGTGGGGCTGACATTGGTAGGTACATTACTAGATAGTGACGGTAACAACTCAGTAAAGGTGGGTGGGGCTGACATTGGTAGGTACATTACTGGATAGTGATGGTAACAACTCAGTAAAGGTGGGTGGGGCTGACACTGGTAGGTACATTACTGGATAGTGACGGTAACAACTCAGTAAAGGTGGGTGGGGCTGACATTGGTAGGTACATTACTGGATAGTGACGGTAACAACTCAGTAAAGGTGGGTGGGGCTGACACTGGTAGGTACATTACTAGATAGTGATGGTAACAACTCAGTAAAGGTGGGTGGGGCTGACATTGGTAGGTACATTACTAGATAGTGATGGTAACAACTCAGTCACTACAATAAATATTTGTGGGTAAAATCAAAAGTTCATAATATTTATGAACTCTTGTTGAAATATTTCATTGTGTTAAGCGTTCATTGAAATCAAAGAGTAAGAAATAATTTTTCCATGTGTAAAATTTCTAAATCACAGTATTTCCACATGTTATAATATTTCCACACAACTCAACCAGTTGTACACCACAATTCTAGTATGACATGTACACACACACTAAACACTTCAAATTATCACTATGTAAGTGAAATACAATGAAACCTTTCAACAAGGACCACTAGACACTACATGGTCCCATTTGTATTAGTGTACACGTATTTAGACCTCTGAAATCAGGACACCTCACTAAAGGAAGGAAACAAGGAGTATTTCCACTGAGCTCATTTGCAGATATTCACCCTACACACAAACACTTATCGAGTTTCCTCCCAATTCTATTCCAATACAACGTTCACAATTATCCCGCCCTATACCTCACCCTTCACAACCGGCGGCGCTAACCATATCACTAATATCACACAACAACACGTTGTTATTACACGACTAACCAACACGTTGAGAAGGTAGACAACTTCACTATTACAACCCACAATCGAAATATGATGACTAGGGTAAACAAATGGCGGGAGATGTTGGGAGCGCGAATAGAAAGAAACTCGGAAGAAAGTTACTACGTTACGTATTGTTATTGGTCTGTCTGGCTCTGTAGTACTGGAGTTAAGCTTCAGTCGTCACGGCATATTTTTAAGCACGTGATTGTCCCATAGGGATGTATAAATCTATGATGGAACACTTGATCATAATTTAACTGCTGGGGGTATGTCCTTGTGAATGTTTATGTGTTGGAGTAGTATATAATATCTATGGTTTTGTATGTCGTGTGTTTTTGGTTATGTTATTAAATGCTATCCCACTACGGACCTGTGAGTAGCGATTTCCAACCAACCAATTTTTCACACATTAAATTACACACCTTCAATAAATGTTTCACAAGCTTCCGTTCCAGTTAATGCTTCGTACTTTGTAATGCACTTTACTGGATTAAAATCCATGCGGTTTCATTGAAATATGTCAAATCAAAGTTGAGAAATAAAAATTCCCATAGGAAGCCCATACAAATAATTGCGTACGTAATTCTAATTGGAAGTATACGGCACCGATGATAGCCAAAGTTTCCGAGCGTTTCCACATGAATCTGTGGCTGATGAGGGCGAAAAAAAGTGTTCCAGGGCAAACCCTATATGTTGATTTCTGTGTTTTTTGATTGGAGGACAATTTAAGTTGGATTACGACGAAAATATGGCCCTTTTAAAGATAAATTGCCATCTAACACTGCTCAGAATTCAGCATTACAATCACCCAGGATTTCAAGGCATCCCTCTGCATCGATGCAGGTATAGTTTGAAGGTGAGCAGTTTGTTGTCTTGCGCGGAATTGCAATAAAAGGTTCAAGGTTGAGCATAATCTTTTCAAAAGTGGAGGCTGGCACGTGATACCAGCCTTATATGGCTTCACATTTATTTGTTGTTATATTCTGGTGTATTTACTGCTGTTTTGATCCATTTTATAGCAGCTTCAGTGATTGTAATTTTGGTCAGAAACTATTTATAATTTCTCTTTGTAGTGTAGTGATGTCATTGTGTTGTATAATAATTATCATCCTTAGTGCTTACAATGTCCAAATAAAGTTAGTTGTCCTTGAAAATGCATTGCGTAACGGTGTATACTTAGTATTACATAATACACACAGTTTTATTTGTGAATCATTTGCTTTAATTTATTCATGTAATATTCTGAGTGGTCAGTCTACAAAGAAGTGGTCACTCTTGAGACGTTTTACCTAGCTCATATGCTGTTCTCCATAAAATAGATATGTGGTGAAAATTTCATGCTATTAATAGTTTCCTATCTAGATTTATGATACTTTGAATATTGTGTTTGGTGCCATGTGATATACATAAAAAGCATTGAAAATACTGTACACAAAAATCTTCTCACTGTCAACTTCTTTTGTTTATATCTTTTGATAGGAACCACCAATTGGGGTGGGGTTTACTAAAATGACCCTGAAAAATAGCACAATATTTGTCATACCAATGAATGCATGGAATGTCAATTATTTAAGCCTGTGAATACAGGGAATTTATTTATTTTTCTTGCCGTGTTTGTACTGCGCATTTTGTACATATAGAGGGGTATCTGTTTGACGTCACACTTCGTATAATCACAGGTTAGACCATACCAAATCATGGATTGTTTGCTCTCTAGTAGTGACCTTGCAGGTTGAAAAATATGTAAATCATTTCAGCTGCAACTAACTGTTTTGTTAGAGTTTATATGACTGCTGTATTAAGAGATCTCGATCTTGACAGGTGCAAAAGCTAAAGTCCTTCCAAGATAAAGTGATGGAGCTCCATTTCCTTCCCCTTTGCTGCTATACCCGTTACTGCTTGCACAATATTACAGAGTCTACAGCCATATTAGCAGTCTTTTTAAGAGATCACGTGATTTGCATTTATTTTTGGGAAGCACTTATCCACCTTATCTGTGAAACATAAGATTAGTTGGTATCTACCTGAATGTGTGAGGTAAGAGGTTTCAAGCTGATAAAAACAAGAAAGCTGTATTTTGTTTTGTTATTTGTTGCTTTGTAATACCTTGTTGCAGCTGGAAGAAACATGGCCATTAAACTATAGCTGTTTGTTGGCTTGTACTACAGAGTTAACTTAGTCCCCTTATTACCACACCAATGTCCTGGTATATACCATCTGAGAAATCCAAGAAATACAATTAGTAAATGTTCAGAAATCCTGAAATCAAATACAAAATCGGTTATTTTTGTTTTCCTCCATTAACAATACGGGAATCACAGCGGGCTATACGAAAAAGATGGCTTCAAAGATGATGGCTTTGAGTGAAACTTTGAGGAAGATTTTGACAATGGCTCAACAATTTAGAGTATAGTTGATGACTGCCATACTCTTGATCATACTGGATGCTTCCTGAATGGCAGAGTGATTGCCAGCTATTTTGATTACATGAAGAATGTGAAGTGAACGTTTCAACGTGTTTGGCCTAGTTTTCCTTATTTCAGCAAGCTTTTATAGGATCAATAAAAAGGAAGTGACGTCACCATAACTTCCATATAAGTACTAGGGCTGAGCGATACTACCGTTTTAGCGATATATTGCGATATTTTAAAAGTATCGATATCGTGATATTTTGTTATTAACTATCGTGATACCATGCCTGTACATTATTGTCATTAAATCCATTTGCTATGCTGTATTAGGCTCAAGAATCCTTGTAAGTCATAACCTGGTTACCCCTGCAGAGAGGTGTGAACACCATAACATAACTTCAAAGCATGTGTTACAATAACTGTTACTGTAAACAAGGATGACAGTGGTTAGTTTGATGCTACTTTTAAAGACTTCCTGCATGAATACTGAGGAATACACTATGTAGCACCAGCTATGATTGACATATTTGTAAGTATCGTGAACTATTCAGTATCGTGAATAGTGGCTTTAGTATCGATCATGATACTAAAATGGCAGTATCGCTCAGCTTTAATAAGTACTGCCACGTGCCTACACCAATCGGCCATTTTTGTGGCTAAAGCATATTTTCTGATTGACTTTAACACACAAAAACACACGCTAAAGGATTCACACTGCACAAAGCTACTATTACAGCTCATTTCGTACATGTATAACATTTCTAAGTGCTGGTTTACTATTCGAACCTGAAACCATTCATTGAATTTTGCAGGCAAATAATTAGTATTAAGCAAAAATGTCTTCCCCTACATGAGAATAGCAACAGGTAAATTTAACTCAATTATCAAGTCTTCCAAAAGTTCATTTTCTTTATTTGTTATTTCTGAAATCAAACCACATATAAGAATGCTAGGTACATGGACATTAATTTGTAGGGGCAGTTCCAAAAACAATATTTTTTTGTTTGTTGGTTTTTTATTTAATATGTATATATATTTTTAGTCTACAACCACATGCTGTAATAGACAGAATAGCTATAGCAATGTGAAACCAACTTTTGATTAGACAGTCACAATGTAAAGTTACTTTTAAAGATCTAATCACATAGCGATTTAGTTTGCCATACATTAGTCCTAATAGTAAGAGTGCAATTAATCCCAGCTTGTTTCTGTAATTATTGCTCTGTAAAGTAGCCAATAAAATAGCAGAACCACAGAAGCCTTTAAGTGCAACAAGAAAGTGATATGATGAATAGCCAAACAAATAAGAAATAAGCTGACAATAGAAGCCTTTTAAGTGCAACAAATGTAGACATTTTGAGTAGCCAAATAAAATCGCTGACACATGAAGCCTTTCAAGTGCAAAAACAAATGTAATGAAAAGAAGAATGATGCAATCACCCGGTAGAAGTTAATGGCTACATAGAACTACCGTAAATCCGTCGTCAAAAAATTTTTGTTGCTGGCTGTATCGACAAAAATTAAAACGATGAATTATTTTAAACTGTTATATTGTACGGATAATTCGCACATGCAAATATTAACGTATAGCTAGTTATTCTGTCAAAAAATTTTCATCAATTATGCAAGTGACGAAAATATGTAGCGTCAAAATTTTAATAGACGAAAATTTTCTAGAAAATTTTCTATGTCAAAATTTTCCTGATTTACAGTAGATAGACTGGACATTGGAAACAGTGGAAATTGAAAACTGAAACTGAAACCTGAAACTGAAAAACTGAAACGGAAAAACTGAAACTGAAAAACTAAAATTGGTCAAAACTTCATATTAACAGGTACCTCTTAACAAAGACCACCTCTGTAATAGACCACCTGTATAATAAGACCGCCTCTAATAAGACCACCTCATTATAGTAGTCATGTCAAGTAGGTCCAACAAAAAGGCCATTAGGTGTACTCATAATGTAATAAAGTATCAATCAATCAGACAGTACTTAAAAGTTAAAACGACAGCTGCAGGGTTGTACATAAGGATATACTATCTTACCATACCAAGACCTAAAGTCCATGGTCATGTCACAATGAAAATGGGGTAATTGCATGCACAATTACTCTGCTGATACTGGATTTGATAATGGATTTCTCATGAATTGTGCATGATTTAAGAGTTGCACAGTTAAATTAATGATCTTGGACTTTGTGTCTTGGTAATAGTTAGACACTCGTGATAGGTGTCTTCGAGGATTTAAAAGCCTGTCAATAATTACCTGCGCCTCGGTAACTACTGATGTCACCTCAGGTTTTTAAATCTTCGAGGATGCTTATTACATGTGCCTAACAATTATTAAGACACAAAGTCAAAAATCATTAATGTTGATTTTGTAACTATGCAACTCCTAAATCATGCACAATAATATTCATGAGAAATCCATTATCAAATTCAATTATGCATGCAATTGCTCCATTTTCATTTGTGACATGACCATGGACTTTAGGTCTTGGCATGATAAGATAGTATATCCTTTTGTACAACCCTGCAGCTGTCATTTCAACTTTTGAGTACTGTCTGATTGATTGATACTTTATTACATTATGAGTACACCTTAGCTATATTTTTGGACCTACTTGACATAACTACTATGAGGTGGTCTTATTTTAGAGGTGGTCTTATTATATAGGTGGTCTTTGTTAAGAGGTAGCTGTTTATATGAAGTTTTGACCAATTTTAGTTTTTCAGTTTCAGTTTTTCCGTTTCAGTTTTCAGTTTCAGTTTTCAATTTCCATTGTTTCCAATGTCCCTAGATGGACGTGTACTACAAACCATGAAGGATGGTCACTATGTGATTAGTAGGCTATCACACACATTAGTAGGCTATCACACACATTAGTAGGCTATCACACACATTAGTAGGCTATCACACACATTAGTAGGCTATCACACACATTAGTAGGCTATCACACACATTAGTAGGCTATCACACAATTTGAGTGCAATTATGGAATAATTGTACTAGGGCTGAGCGATACTACCGTTTTAGCGATATATCGTGAATTTTGAAATATCGATATCGCGATATTTTGTTATTAACTATCGTGATACCATGCCTGTACATTACTGTCATTAAAATCCATTTGTTATGCTGTACTAGGCTCAAGAATCCTTGTAAGTCATAACCTGGTTACCCCTGCAGAGAGGTGTGAACACCATAACATAACTTCAAAGCATGTGTTACAATAACTGTTACTGTAAACAAGGTTGACAGTGGCTAGTTTGATGAAGACTTCCTGCAGGAATACTGAGCAATACACTATATGGCACCAACTATGATTGACATATTTGCAAGTATCGTGAACTATTCCGTATCGTGAATAGTGGCTTTAGTATCGATCATGATACTAAAATGGCAGTATTGCTCAGCCCTAAATTGTACTCGTAACAGCCAAAATTTCACTCAAATGTGTGTGATTATAAATAAAACTTCTTAAATTACTTCCTTTTGTTGTGGAACTCCTGTAACTTCTAAATAACTCAATAATTTCTTATAACTAGGGAAATAAACAACATACTTCAGAGTGGAGCCTCCATTTTTAATTGTCTGGATTAACTATTTCATAAGAAGGGGTTCACCATGGCTATATAACACAAAGCAGCTGCTCTTCTACTTTGGAGTTCAAAATAGTGGTACATTTGAATCAGTAGAAACTGTAATTCGAAGCATCGGAATGTCATGATTGGGCCTTTAACTCAGTACTAGCTGCCAGTACGTGGACTTATGATTGAGCCCTTTGCTCACTACTATCAACACACATCATTTCCTTAGTGATATCATCATTGTGACATTAACTGAACACTGTGATTGAGCCCTTTACTCCTAGTACAATACTATCAGGTAGTACTGCCAACACAAGCTCTTCAGTTGCTCAGTAGCTACTACATATCAACACATGAGATTAATTTGCTTGCTCAATCAGCACATCTATTAAGCGCTTTGCTTGTACTTGTTCCATCAACATGTGACATTATTATTACTGGTAGGCAATCAGCATGATCAGCATGAAGGATACGGTTGCTAGAACTCCGTGCTGCCAGTGTACTTCCCCCTATATTTTTCTTTGCCGAGCTGCCTCAGCCAAGCGCCTCCTCTATATCTCCTCGATGTCTCTAAGCAGTAAGCACGCTCTTTTCGGCATCCTCAGGATCAAAGTCCACCTCTAGTGGCTCGGCTTTTGCCGTTAAAGCTTGCCAACCTGGTGGCTCCTAGCTCCATCGCTGTTACTCGTAGTCTAACTTGATACAGAAGATGCATTAACGTACTTCGTAGCCCACTCGTACAAACACGTGGCGTAGAATGAATTGTAACACTTTACCTTACCTTTTATACCTACTGTCACGTGAGAGAGGCTCAAATGACAACCATATAGTATTCATGCGGGAGCTTATTTTCTGTCTAATTCATTACATTCAACTAACAGAAAATACACCATCCAGGACACATTTTTGTAGACCAGTTAGGCTTCTGTCAGCTGTCTTTGCTGCTGGTGTCATCCCTTGACTGGATAGTGGTATCCAGCCTGGGAACCTTTGGTGAACAGGGTGTCTGGGATGGGGTGCTTCTGCTTGATAGCTTTCCTCTTCTTGGGAAGTAGCTTATTTGAGAAGGCGTCCTCGACTGCATTAGCTGAGATCTTGCAGGTATCACCCTCTCCAGGGTCAGAGTCGCTGGGCTGCCAGTAGATGAGCCCATCGTAATCAGGTTTGTTGTCCTATTCATCCCAGTCTCGGGTAACTTTGCTAACTGGAGAGGTTGTCTCACAATGCTGGTGCTCTTGCTGGGGCTCTATCCCATCAGCTTGATCCTGATTGTTGGGGTAACTTTGCTAACTGGAGAGGTTGTCTCATAATGCTGGTGCTCTTGCTGGGGCTCTATCCCATCAGCTTGATCCTGATTGTTGGGGTAACTTTGCTAACTGGAGAGGTTGTCTCACAATGCTGGTGCTCTTGCTGGGGCTCTATCCCATCAGCTTGATCCTGATTGTTGGGGTAACTTTGTTAACTGGAGAGGGTGTCTCACAATGCTGGTGCTCTTGCTGGGGCTCTATCCCATCAGCTTGATCCTGATTGTTGGGGTAACTTTGCTAACTGGAGAGGTTGTCTCGTAATGCTGGTGCTCTTGCTGGGGCTCTATCCCATCAGCTTGATCCTGATTGTTGGGGTAACTTTGCTAACTGGAGAGGTTGTCTCACAATGCTGGTGCTCTTGCTGGGGCTCTATCCCATCAGCTTGATCCTGATTGTTGGGGTAACTTTGCTAACTGGAGAAGTTGTCTCACAATGCTGGTGCTCTTGCTGGGGCTCTATCCCATCAGCTTGATCCTGATTGTTGGGGTAACTTTGCTAACTGGAGAGGTTGTCTCATAATGCTGGTGCTCTTGCTGGGGCTCTATCCCATCAGCTTGATCCTGATTGTTGGGGTAACTTTGCTAACTGGAGAGGTTGTCTCACAATGCTGGTGCTCTTGCTGGGGCTCTATCCCATCAGCTTGATCCTGATTGTTGGGAGAACTCTGCCTCAGGGAATGTTGGTTGCAATTGGGAAACTGTGTTCCACTGCTTTTGATGGTGTAGAATGGACCATGGAATAGGATAAGGTGGTGAGGAGGCTGTGCTCCTAACTGTTTGGCTCAGATGAGCCTTGTTCCATGGCGGTCACTCTTGAAGAAATTTTTCTCATCTTGTCACAGAGTAGGGAGTGGTTTGACGCAATTTCTCCACGTATTGACTTGAGCAAGGAGTCTAGTTGTAATGACTTGTGGGAGTAGCTCTGTTTGTGACAGTGTGATGCTTCTTGCAGTGCCAGCAATGTGAAGGAGAGTCACCCGACAACATGGCTGATGGATCCTACCACACACTTGATGAAGCAAGAAAAATGATTGATTGTTGTAGGCACGTGGCAGTATTTATATGGCAGTTGTGGTGATGTCACTTCCTTTTTATTGATCATACAAAAGCTTGCTGAAATAAGGCCAAGCACATTGATATGTGATCTGAGCATTCTGAAATGTAATTAATCTGTGCATAGTAAACCTGTGTCTCTGTTGAGGCTCTTGTGATCCCTTAACTACTGCACAAGCAGACATTCCACCAAAAAAATCAAGGTTAAAAAATTGAATTGTGTAACATTTATTGAAATACTATGAAATCCTTAAATATTGTACACATTTTTGGGGTTTTGCGGGGAATTGGAAATCCCTTAATTAACACTCTAAATTAGTTATTAATATAATTAACTCACATAGTGATCTTCACTAGTCTTTCTTCAATTGTGCACTATAGTGAAATGTTTCATTTTTTCACTGGTATACCATTGATTTTTACCTCAAAAACATGGTGTATAGTAACTGTTACTAACTTAAAATGATGCAAACTAATACCCCAAGGTGTTTGTAATTGTGTGTTTTATCATGGTTTTTCCTCCTAACTAGGTAGGGTGTGTGGTGGATTTGGACCCGTCATGGCACGGTGAGTATTGTGGTGAAGTTTTGACAGTGTTTTGAGGTGTGTGTGTGTGTGTGTGTGTGTGTGTGTGTGTGTGTGTGTGTGTGTGTGTGTGTGTGTGTGTGTGTGTGTGTGTGTGTGTGTGTGTGTGTGTGTGTGTGTGTGTGTGTGTGTGTGTGTGTGTGTGTGTGTGTGTGTGTGTGTGTGTGTGTGTGTGTGTGTGTGTGTGTGTGTGTGTGTGTGTGTGTGTGTGTGTGTGTGTGTGTGTGTGTGTGTGTGTGTGTGTGTGTGTGTGTGTGTGTGTGTGTGTGTGTGTGTGTGTGTGTGTGTGTGTGTGTGTGTGTGTGTGTGTGTGTGTGTGTGTGTGTGTGTGTGTGTGTGTGTGTGTGTGTGTGTGTGTGTGTGTGTGTGTGTGTGTGTGTGTGTGTGTGTGTGTGTGTGTGTGTGTGTGTGTGTGTGTGTGTGTGTGTGTGTGTGTGTGTGTGTGTGTGTTGATCTTAGCTGACGGGAGGTGACCTGGTGTTAACTGGTGTAGTAGTCTACCCAGCTGTATTAATGGGGACCTGGTGTTAACTGGTGTAGTAGTCTATCCAGCTGTATTAATGGTGACCTGGTGTTAACTGGTGAAGTAGTCTACCCAGCTGTATTAATGGGGACCTGGTTTTAACTGGTGAAGTAGTCTACCCAGCTGTATTAATGGTAACCTGGTGTTAACTAATGAGGTCATATGGGTGTGGCTAGCTCACCTGATCCCTCAATTGCTCCACCTCTACTGTCTGGTGATCAGTGGAGAATGTTTCTGATTAGCTGAATTATGATTAATGGAGTACTGTTATCAATAACACATGTTATCTAGCTACTGGCAGGCTGGTGGTGACGAGATCATGTGATTTTGACAACCTTGTTGTGGTTGTCATTGCTTCTTGTTTGCTGGTAGCTTGTCTCTACATGTGTTATAATAACAACAGGTTGATGAGTAGTCGGGACATTTAGATCAACAGACTACTACTAGATGGGGTGGGTTAATCCCAGGAGTGTTTTTTAAGTAAAGATCTATGTTGACAAGGGGCCTGTGTCAAATACACCAGCATAATGCTAGCATATTAGGTAGACTGTGGAGCTAAATTCCATGAAGCTACTCAAATACATTGTACATGGCTCCTTAGATCAATACTCTCTAATAGAACAGTCACTTTGTAGTGAAATACTCTTACAGACCATTCACTGATTAAAATGTTCCAAGATCATTGTAAGAAATGTTGCTAACCTAAAAATCATAATGCAAGCATAATGAGAACACTGAGGAACGCAATAGGGAAAATTTTGGGGAAATTTCTAAAAGCATTTTGGGCAAATTTGACTCAGTCAATGGCTCATACAGTAAATGAGGTGGTTTCATTTCAAGTCACTTGGGAATTGTTCATTGTCATAGTATCATGGAGGACAATAGCCTTATTGGTCTTTTAAAATGGATAAGTAGAATTCAAGGAAAGCAGGAAAGGGACATGAACAATCAGAAATGGGAACAACCAACGGAACATAACTGTACCTTTTCTTGTTATCCTGGTCATGAGTTACAAGAACCTAGTAACGGAACTTGTTTAACTGATCAATGTTGAATAAATGCCTGATAAAGGTCATCATGTCAATATATACTTTGCAGCACAATACTTATTTCTTCACAGCATTTTTAGATTATACCCACTAAAGTGATCAAAACACTCTAGAGCAGTCAAGATGTTAACTATCTCATCAGGGACTGCATGTGAATCATTAACCTCACAATACCATCCTGGCACTTTGGCAATATTGACTAGGCATAACCAAGTCCAAAAGTACCCCCAAAACACTTTCAATAGGCTGCTATGGAATTTGTGTTCAGTGGATCTATTCCCTGACTGACTGACCCACCCACCCTGACTTACTAATGCCTTCAGACAAGAATTACTCAATGACAACTAAGGTTACGGGCTTTGCTATTTTTTTCCTGTTACTTTAGCCAGACAGGTTCCTTTTGACAATCATTACTGGATAGTGATGATAATAACTCAGTGACCACAATAAATATTTGTGGGTAAAATCAAGAGGTCATAATATTTGTATGGGAGAGAGTGTCTAACTGCCAATATGGCCTGTACTTTGACAAGTTCACTTTTGATCATATGTACACATCTTCTCTGCTTCTACTGGTGACAAAGAAAGAGGATGAGGTCAAGCCCTTTGAGGTGTTACTTGCTGCAGTGCTGGAGACCAAGGTCATTTACCCTACAAGCACAAGAAATTTTATGGATCAAAGAAATAAAAATTTGTGAAACAAGGGGAAGGTTACCTACACCTGAAGATATACTAGTGGACATTTAATCTCTACTTCAATGATCATCCTATACTCATGACTGAATTAGGGAATAATTTCCACTAGTATATCTGCTGGTGTAGAAGATGTCCCTTGTATCACTACATGTGACTATGATCCCTAATGGAACTTGTATTTCAACATGTACTGCATCAAAAGAAAGAACAGTGCCATACTGACATGTGTCCCAACTATCAATTCCTGAAAATGTGCAGTAACCTTGTTTTCAGCCTGTTAAACAGCATTACAAACACAGGAACACCACTGCAATCACCATGGAAATTTCAGTTACAAATGTAGTGAAGCCATTGCATGCTAGCTACCATGAATTGACACCTTGCACTGTGTCAGTCAGTAGAAAATTCTGTTATATAATATTCTGAAGCAACTTATGGGAAACATTTGGCTGCTCGAAGACAGTTTTGGGCTTGACTCTACCTAACCAAAACTGTCAAACACATCATGAAGGTATTGTGAGGCTGGTTATTGGTTAGTATTTTGAGAATTGATTTATATATAAATCCTGATGATTCCAGGTCACTACTGGAGGGGACTACGTAAGTCCATGAAACATACAATTAATTTGGTATGGTCTTATCTCAATTCCTTTCAAACCACAAGAAAACCACATTCCTTGAAGTGGTTTATGCCATACTACTCCATAGGTGTGACAGATATTATTCAAACAATTGGCCATAACTCTGAAAATATAGCACAAAAATTGGTACTGGTATTTGTGCTAAGGACGTCTTTAGGTGTGCCAAATTTCAACTTGATTGGATAACATGTTTGTGTTTAAGATATCACAAGAAGTCACCTTGAACTGATGATATCATAATCATAGTTACTGGAGGTTAGTTGGTGTCTAGTCTTCTTATACCTCAGGGTACACATCAGACATAATGTCATCCCATCAACCTGTAGGGTGAGTGTCAGGGGTGTGGTGGATCACATGATCTCACCTTCTGTTTCACCTGATCCTATCTGATGAAGGCACACTTCATCTGACAATGACCATATGATACTGGCTCACCATAATGACCCTCAGAATGTTTACACCTATGGAGACATGTGTACACATGTTTATAGTGACACTAGTAATTTGAATAGTTATATAAATAGTTATCAATAGTACCTGCCCTATTCAGTTACTACAGTACAGGACTGACTAGTCCATTATGATCCATTGCATACGTGTTAACTGTTAATGATGTGATGATGATAACAACATTGACAATAATAAACTACATCTACCTACCCTAATATAACACAGACAAAACTGCTCCCATGTTCAGGAGAGGATTGCCCCCCCCCCATTTACTTTTAGGCTTTGTTTGATCAATATGCTGAGGATAATGAAATTTTGTCTTAGCACAATTGTATGATCACTAATAATACAAATACTCATAAACCCACCTTATAAACATCTTTCCAAGGTATTATCAGTGGATTTATACTAAAGTTTATGTAACAAGGACCCGGATCAGCATTGGAGGTGTACAAGATCGAGATACTCCAATAGCACAGTCACCTAACTACTCTAATAGAACATTCAGTGTAAGCATAAAAGTTGGTTCTGTTTTTCCAATACACCTATACATACAATGAAGTGCTTAAAAGGCTTACTTGTGTAGTTATTACCGGTACTGGTCATGGTATACTTAATTCAGATACACAATTTCCATTGCAAATGCTTTCAGATTCCATCTTATACCATTCAAATTTCAAAATTTTCCATCATTATTCTATCATGCATCTCAAAGCTTCTCCAATTAAATATTGGTGAATTGTAGTAACTTGTATTCCACTGTGACAGGTGCCTGATCCACACAGGCTGTAAAAGCAGCCTTCCAACTATGGTAGGTTTTCTTGTCACCTGAAAATACAGGAATGGTAACATGTTTTAGTTGTTTCCACATGTCTCGGCCCAGTAAGACTGGCTCTACATCATGATCAAAACCAACCTCAGTAAGTGAATACATAGGAATTTGACCTTGCGATCTTGTTACCTGCTGCTGTATGTTCGGTGCTGTACCCTCTGTTCTACTATCAGACTAAAGTGTAGCTGTGTCATTCAGAGACTTTCCAGTATTAGATGCCTGGCTTCTATTATTGCCATCTTCCCAGATCTTCTTTACTACTTGATTACTGCTTATCTGGTTAAACTTCCTGCATACAATTTTGCGCTTTGCTGTATTCTGCTTCGATCTTCTCTATCTCTTGGTCCACCTTCTCCATATTCAGTCTGTCTCTGTTTGCCATGTACATTTCTGACAGCCTTACCATTACATTCATAGCATTATCCAAAGCTTCATCTAATACCTCACAAGCCTGTTTAATCTCTACTACAGGAACTTCCTCACTCTGTATTAACACTAACAAGCAACGCCTACACTTAGTAAAGTCAGTTTTTGCTCTTCCCTTTTCTCTATCAACTTTTTCTCAGCCTCTTGCTGGACATCTCTCTGAAGTGCTTCTAAAGTCAGTGGATTCACTTCTTCAACATCCTCTGTTACCAGAACTCGTTGTTCAGATGACCTTAGATCAAATCTTTAACAAATAGACAATTGGCAATAACAACTAAGTCTGTTCAAATAAAGGTTGGTTCAACCAGCTGTTCTTTTTTAAACTCTGTCTTCTGCTATTCTATAACAGGGAGACACCATATTAACAAAGCTATGAACAGCAACCAACCTCAATAAGCTCAAGAGGCTCTTCTGACTTCTTCTATAGTTCTCCTATTTGTAACCTCTTGTTTACCCATTATTTCACTGTTTGTTGTTTTTCAATGGCTTCTACATCTGGTCACCTGATTTTATTTCTCAACATAAGATTTTGCTATATCTGCATTCAGTTTTGTTTCAAAGTGCCGTTTTCTATTGGGTGGTCCCAAAGATGCTGTACATCATTACTAGCAAATTGGCATGCCTTTCATTTGCACACAGTTTTCATTCACCGTTCTGCAGACACATTGGAGTGATATGTTACATGTATTTTGGAACCACAATCAGGTTTTTTTATAAAGAGACTACATTACACAATGTAAAGATTGCTCACCATCTTTAGCCAGTAAATTTGCCCTTTCCACTCCATTGGTGTTTCGTGGAGCATTATGCTGGAAGTTATCTTTGTGAATGATTTGCAAAGCATCTTAACACTGCTTGAAGGTTCTTAGTTTACTAATTTGTTAAGATGCTTTACTGTAGTTATACTGATAGTAAAATGTCGGTAACTCTAAGTATATGGAACATAATTCTTTTACTAAGTTTTAAACTCTCAGTAAAACATCAGTGAATGTGAGTTTACTGAAAAACTACTAAAATAACAAACAATTAACTTTTCCATATACTGGGGATATACCACTCTAGTAAACTAAGAAACTTCAAGCAGTGTAAGGTGGTTAAGTTTCGTCCATCACTTATAAATTAATCCAATTACTTGCACTTACCCAGTTACTCTTATAATAATTGCTATTTGTTCTTCCATTAGTCTCAACAGATTAAATAACTGAGATGAAGCAAAATGTTTCCACATCTTATATATGTTTGCTTAAAAGTCTTGCCAATCATAATATACTTCATCTATATAGCTGCTAGACCTAATTGATTGGTTGCATTTAGTGCCTGAACATGGTTGTTTTGGTGTCAATGAACGACCATTCTGGGCTCACGAAAACCACTGTTGTAGTCAAATCTGCATCAATACTTTCTTTCAGCAGCAGCAATTCTAGACTGCTGGCACATAGGGGACACACCATGGATGTTACTGCATGGCTGTAGTAAAAAGTGGAATTCTGGGGGTCTAGGGGTGTAATACCCAGAAGTTGTGAGATTTTTGCAATTTAAAATTGATTCTAAAAACATGGAAATTAACATGCCAATCTGTATTGCAACGATTCCCTAAGAATTCTTTTTCAACAGGAGGCATGCCCCCTCCTTTGAATTGCCTATTCTTTTCAGCACTTGGATCTTCTCGAGCTGATTCCAAGTAAACAACCAAAACACCCAGTTTTCAACTTGACGTGTGTCTGATCTTGAATTAGACATATAATAGTTGATGTAGTGTAACAGGTATGTTACCTCATTTTATTAGGCCACTCAAAATGAGGATGTAGTTACCTGTACTCTGCCCACATCCTGTCTGAGGACTTGCATTAAATGGTCATTATTGCCATATTATTGTCATTATACTCTATTTACATGGATAATTATTATTTCCTCTCAGTGCTGCTAGTTGTATGGCATTGTGTAAAAATCTTCCGTGATGTATTGAATAAAGAATAATTCTTATAGTGACTTCTGTTAATGAAAACTGCTGTAAGTTCCTTTTAATTGATCAAACACTGTTGGAAGCTGATGAAAAGTGGAGATTAGAAGAATCGTTTCATGAAGTAAGTTATAATAACTCTCAGCATAGCTAAGTGTACATAAATCTTTAAATGTTTTTAATATCATGTTTAGTATTTTAATTATAAAATACCCAACTAGACCCACTCTATACACATGTATGCATGTATAATATTAGCCACTTGAGGGCTTAGCTAGCTATAGATTGTTGTTCGCTAGGTTGTTTCCAAAAAACTCCCACAAGAGAAGAGCAATCACAATGTTGTTGCTGAAATATGAATATGTCACGGTCTCAAGAGTCAAAGCCCATTGTTGTGGACGATCATAATCTCAACCTGTGTAGTGCTGCTGACCTCATTGGGAAGTATGAGAAGTACTATGTGAGTACAAATGTGATCATCACTCAGCAAGAACAAGCAAAAAGTCCTGCAAATTTATGATGGCTGCTTCAAGGACTGTATCAAGGAACTCTGCTCAGCTGCCTTTTATCACAAATGTTTGAAACCGTACGGACAAGATGTATACTGACAATGTGTCAGTTATTCAGACCAGCTTACAGTAGTGGCAAAGTAGTGAAATTACATAGTAGTTGGACAGCAACTAGATGTGTGTCTGTTTGAGAGATGCTCTTTGGTATATAGATGGAATACATGACACCATAAATGAAAGATCCCTTAACGTCCCAGCAGTTTTTAACCAGTTTACTGGATAGAATCAGCCAGAGAGTCACAAACACAGGAAGTGTGTAAAGCAGTCAATGTCAAGGGAGGAGCTGCTTTCCCATTCTCGATTGCTCTGTCAAATCCATTAGGGTGACTGTGACATCTGTATACCACCAAGACTTGCAACTGATGTGTTTGCAAAGCTTAATCATCTTCCAGACCCTGTTCCATCACTACAAGAAGTTTACTGAAGTTTTTGAAACATAAACAACCAAAGAACATAGGCCTTCAAACAAGAAAAAGAAAAAGTCATTAAAAGACAAATCTCTTCCATTTTCAGTTAGCATTCAACATGTCAAAAACATTGATATGATGCTGTTGCACGATGAGTGTGAAATGTGGTGTCTATTACATGTATACACCAAGAAGAAGTTGAAAAGGTTGGAGAAAATTGAAGTGGAACAAGGACTGAATGGTCTGTCTTTTTATTGTGGAGCACAGCTTCAGGATTCTGATTTTCCAGATTATCTAAAAGTGATTGTATTTGTATTGTAAACTTTCTTGTGAAGACCCAGTAGAAAGGCTCTACTATTTAGCTAAGTTTGAAGATATATGCATACACTGTTCTGGATCCATGGAGTGATATTGAACCATTTCATCCACAGTGCAAGGCATGTGACGATAAAAGTAAAATTCCTAACACAAAAAAGATTAACAAACTGTAGCTACTGTGAGTTGTGTTACTGTGAGTTCAGTGTAGCTATGTGTATTACTTTTTTGAAGTTGTGTTTGTACGTAGTTTATATTCTTCTTTTTATATTGTTATAATAATAAGCCTCCCTCCCTCACCAAATTTTGAAAATTTTCAGACAGGAAACTACATTGTCATTTTGGAGTGGCATTTTGTTTATTGGTGAGGTTTTTAGCACCTATAAAACTGTTGTGTTTGAACATTGTGCTTGTTTATGTACATAACAGCTTGCTGATTGTTTATAATGGCTCAATCAGTTGCTTGTTGAACAAGTGTTTCTTCACCAAACATCACTGAACACAGCTGCCCTACCTGTTTGCTGGTGAACTTCAGGCGCCTGCATCAATTCATTGTGGATACAAGCATACAGATACAAAGAAACATGGCTAACATGACAACAATTCATTGCTTTCCATCTATGCGAATACTTATTACAGCAAGTAATAAATCCGTAAGAGGAATTTAATGTCACGAGATTGTCACCTCGCGAGATTAAATTTGTCTGCAAGAAAAACCCACTATATGCTATATGGTAACATGAATAAAATGAGCAATAAAATTAATAAACCAAAGCAGTGCACAACAAAACATAATGACAGCAGCAATATAATAATTATAACATAACACAACAATAACAACAACCTAACAACACTACATGATGGCAACAACTTGACTACAATGTGACAACCTTAGTTATGACAAACAACAACAATAACTACACCTACCAATTCAACCTGATCTTCACATATAGTTCAATATTACCTGTAGAGGAATATGATGTGATAATTGTCCATATGACAACAACTACTGGAGATATCAACTGTGTTTAGGCAGATAATGTAAATATATAGTAACCTGTCACTCATTGTACTGTACTGTACTTGATCAACAATATGTAATACTGAAAGTGTTGTGGTAATGGTAAGGACCTGGTTTGATGTGAAGCAGTGGTGCAAGGATGGCCACATGATCAATGTGCCATTATAGTCTGTGAGGATTCAACATAATCCTATAGTTTCGTCTCTGTTCATTATGAAGCATAGGTGGTGCCACGTTACCATCCTAGTGTGAACACTAGTCATACTACTCACTCTTCAAATTATTTTATTATCAAACAGAAGCTGCTAGTACAGGAAATGCTCCAAAAAGGTTTTTAAAATGATGCAGTTTTGGTTACAGATTATTATGTTCAATATTCTAGAACAGCTTGAAGTATTTAAACCATTCTTCTCAAAATTACTAGTCACTATTCCACTAAAGAAGGCTACTGAAATCCTGTGTAGCAAACATGATACTGAAGTTCAACTATTTAAATTTACTAATGGCTAATTATTTATTAATGATTTTGCTGCAGTTACAATATACGTATACATACATATACAATTACAAAGTGATTATGTACTACATGTACAACAGGTATGCTAGACTAAGTACAATCTACCACCACCCAAGTTAATTAAAGCTATATATAAGGGAATTGTGGGGATTAAATTACATCTGGAGCAAAGGACACACAACATGAAACTACAAGGATTATGTTGATCAAAATGTCTAAGAAAGTTTGACCAAAAATGTTGAAAAGTTTTGCTCTCAAAACATCAATAGATAATGACAAATCTAGAGGTGGAAGAGCATTCCACAGAAATCTGTACATGTGACAATCGTACACACTTACTGAGGTCTCCTTTCAATCCTTCCACCTTCACTATCATATCCCAGACAGCCCATACACTAAACTAGCTTGTCCGTTCTGTTTACGTTGACTATTACTCCTCCCTGGAAGAGGAGAGTTCTTGAGGGCATGTTCTATGTCTTGTTTTGTTCAGCAGTAATGAGGGTCACTGGGTACATCCACAACTTCATCTAGCTTAGGTGAGAATAATGGGGAATTGTTAGATAAACAATGTAACTGTTACACTACACATCTACCACACACCTGTGAGGCTGACATTAGTACTAACAGGATGAAGTGATGATCGTCGAGAGTTCAGTAACTCATCATCACTGTAAGACCTTATCTCTAACTGACCAGTTAATGAGTCTCCATCCACTGAGTCTCCTAATAACCAGCACAACACAACTATTACATGTAGTATAGACCACATACCAACCACAAAGACAAATTCTGATCACATGAATTACTAATCTTAGATAATATCACATACAGTATTAGCAGAAGTTTATAAGTGCTGAAAGTGTCTTGCAGCACTTCTGAACTCCTGCTATTAGTTTCATCATATTTTCAAGCACTTAAATATACATGTAAGATCTTTTATGAGCACTAAAGACTCCCTGTATTCACAGGCTTTAGCCTTCTCACAGGTCCCTAGTGGGATAGCATTTAATAAATAAATACTTTAATAGATGAACAGACACACATACGGACAATCACTCATCACTCTCTACAGTGATATGCTCTCTTCAGAATAATCTTGCACCTGAATTGTAAATACAATTACAGTGGATCCTCGCTTATCCAAACTTCAGTTATCCGAACACCTTGATTATCTGATCACTAAGACTCACTGTTTGATTTTGTCATTAGTGTAAATGAACAGAGATCTGTATATAAATCAATGGGCTTCATTTACCCAAACAAATTCACTTATCTGAGCACTTTTGTCTACTCTAGGAACAAGGGTGTTTGGATAACTAAGGAACTATTGTAATGACAAATAATCATATACAGAGGGTCAAGGAGCCCATCGATGCCTCTTTTTCAGACAATAGAAGAGTCTATAGCATTTTAATGGTATATAAGATCACATTACTAATACAAATTTTACATATCAATCCTAAATATAATAGCAAGGCTATAACAATGGCTGATACAAGTTGGTTATGTACAATAAGGTTGGTCCCTCCTGTTTAGTCACTTCCACTATCCCGAATATACAGTTGCAATATACACACAACCATAGGTGGCGGAAAGGGGGGGGGGCTAGGGGGCTTAGCCCCCCCTCAGAATGACATCATGCTGAAATTATCCTTCTTGCAGTGGGGCTGAAAGCCACGATAAAGATCGAGATACTCTAATAGAGCAGTCACTCTAATAAAGCAGTCACAGTATTAGAGCAGTATGTAGTGAGCTATGTAAGGATTTGTGTATTTATGTAGTTTGTCGGTTATAAATGCGTAGCTGGTGAGGTGGGAAGCTATTCTCAGCTGGCTGTGACCTTTTTTTTTTTGTGGGTCTCACCTTACAAAACCAGAGACAATGTAGATCATTTCCATGAGTGTGGGTCAGCCCAGCCCCCCTCATATCAACTACTTCCTCTGCCGCTGCACACAACTCACTCCAATAGGGATTATCTCCTTCACACTCAATAACAATTCTCCACTCTTAACCAGCTCTAGTGGTAGCCATTTTGGACCAGACTGGTGAGTGAAACAATTAGAACACATTAAAATAAAAAGCCACTACTACAAGTAAGAAGGAAACATCATTAATTTTATGTCTTAAAATTAGTTTTGATGTCACAAATTTGCTCAGTGAAGCCATAGCTACTTAAAAGAGTTCACTGGGACTATTAAAAAGTCATATGTATACCTGTGTAACACTGTAACTAATAGCTAGTATTTAAGTAGTGATATAATATATAGTTTACAGACTTTGTTTACACTTTCAGTGTGTGATGTGTCACGTGTGCTTGTACTTTCTGTGTGTAATCCGTTTGATTGTGTTGCGACTTCAGGCGTTCCAGGCATACTTGAGGTGTACGTGTAATACCCTGGGTTACACCTGCGAGTGGATAGAAATCATTTAGCATAAGCCCCCAATTATCGGCATCATTTCATCAAGCAATTGTAATTATTCACTGTAATGACGTATGAACTCCTGGTGTGGACTAGAGCAGTCTTTAGTATCTCACGTCAGTGTACCATGTTCTAAGTGAAATCACAAAGCCTCTCATGCACCAATTATCAGCATTAGGTACCTATTATTGGCACCCTGTACTTCAGTATTATCAGCACCCTGTACTTCAGTGATTGACCAATTAGCAGCAGACTGTGCAAATTTGTGAGTAATTACCTCTCCGGTACCTTGTGAAATTTTTGTGCAATATACAGTTCTTGTTTCACAAAGTTTTACAAAGGTTTCCAATGTAAAATTTATTTTTACACAACTTCATGGTTAACCAACATAGCTTGTAGAGCACTTTAAGAGCAATAATTACTGAATGAAAGCAATTGTAAGAAATGTTTAGAGGGTATTACAGCCCACAGCGTTACTGGGTGGCTTCTATATACACCGTACTCTGTAGTCTGTATACTTTACAGGTGCTGATAATCGGTATATACCTGCTGATAATTGGTGACTTATGCTATATCACAGCAGTTATAGAATATCTTAGTTACTGCGAATCAGTCTCAGCTTTGCCTCAAATTCATGTCAATAACTAGACAGATGCTAAAGCATGGTTGGAGTGAGCCTGTGCTGTGTGAAATGAACTGAACACAGTGCAGGACCGGATACAGTGATTTCTAGTAGATACATAATAGTGATCATCTGTATGGTTTCTTATTATTGGAGGTAGCTAGCTACTATTGTTGACACCCTAAGTTTAGCTAATTTGGTAACTCAAGTATAAAACGTAATTGTTATTATAACAGGGAGGCAGAATCAGACAAAATTGTTCTTCATCTATGCCCTACACACAACATACCTAGCAACATACACATACAACATTGTTATATAACTAAATGTTTGTAAATATATTATCAGGATTTCATTTTACATAGTATTTATGCTCCAAAATGCTCATGTGATGCATAGGATCACACGATTGGGAGCTGGGTTGGGCCCATCGTGGTCTCACCCTTCTGGCCAAAACCTACTATACCCATAAAGCAGATCTCGCTGATACAGCTCCTCAGCCATGTTTATTGATAGACGTGCATACGAGGATAACAATCTTACAACATCCGCCATACTTGACAAATCATGTGCAAAGCACAATATCACATGCAAAATGCATGTATTAATTGTGCATTGCAATGCTAAGGACATACCTGTTTGAAAAGTTGTTGCTCGGATTGTTTTTACAACAGAATGGATTGGTTGGTATTGGCAAAAAAAAAAAAAAAAAAAAAAAACCTAGCTGGTCTCAGTTTCATACAAGTGAACTGAAACCATGTTTCAAATTAACATTTATACTGCACTGTCCACAGACATGTCAAATACCTTATGGTTAGAGCTACGTAGCTAGTGGCTACATACATAACCCAAAGAGCTATAGACAGCACTGAAGTTTCATATCGTAGATTTTCATAGCCAGTGTGATCTTAAAGGATCTACGCCTACAGATACATTGCCTTTTGCATAGATTACATATTATGGAATATTATGCCTTTTGAGAGCAGACGTTTACTCCCTGACAGTTCTATTAGAGTATCGTAATCATTCAGCAACATCAAGACACACAGTAGTGTGTAGAATGGCCAAGAAAGCCAGTGCACCACACTGTGAGTATATTGACAGGAGGAAAGAAAATAGCTTTTTCACACATGCATAGCTCCATGGCCCCTTCTCCAAAGCACACCATTTTTGCATTACAGCTATCCACCAGTTAGGGTAAGCCACACAGCAAATTTGATTAAATTTGCAACAGCCATTTGCAAGATATAAAGTTCCTTTTTCTTCTTATGTCATACGGGGCTACGGGGATTTTGATTTCTTTTCACATACTTTGCAAAAATTGCTATAAAATGCAAACGTGTAACTTGATTGCCTCGATCTTTAGCACAAATGAAGAGCGTGTAATGGTGGATTCACCTACCAAGTTTGCTGTGAAACTGAGGAATATCCAAGGAGTTATGAGCATTTATTCATGTAAAAAAGATCAAACTTCTGTCACTGCTGCAGAGTAAAACTTGAGTATAGGAATAACTTAAAAAATTTTTTTTTCACTATAGAGAAATACTTTTTTTTTAAACACACACACAGAAAGCAAACAAGTCAAACATCTTCCTCCACAACTGGGTGGAGGGTCCAGTAGCGGAGGACAGTCTTAGCATTATATCAGCTTGAGACAAGTGGAGAAGGCTACGATCAAAACACTCAGTATAGAAGTCTAAACTACCCCATATAGTAGGGCAGATAAATGGGTATTTTTAAGAAGATGGGGACAGAGCGGATATAAGCATCAAACTTTTTGTACATGGCCATGAGATGGTTAGATGTCATTTTATGCTAGGAGCCCTCGGGTTTGTAATTGAGAATTCAAAATAACAGCATGTAATTGTATTTTGTAATTACAATAGTTTCAACTCAAACATTCAGTTCTATGTCAGTTTAAAGGTAAATACACACAAGATATAGTATACATAAACACGTGAGCAGTTTTCTGACTTAAGCGCCTCTAGAAATAATTTATTGTTTTAAGAGGCGCTTATTGATACAACCACGTGCTTGTGATAATCTTCAACTTCCTGCTCAAACAAAGACTTCCTGTTCAACCAAAGACTGAATACAGGTAATATAAAACACTTGATGCTTGAAATCACTGATTTGTTTGTGCTGTAGAGTCATCTCTGCTGTAAGAACAGTGTTAGTTTCAAAATCATGGACTGGTCCTTGTGTGTTCTCTGTCAGCAGCAAGCAACTGAAATTTTGAAATGTCCATTAAATGCACCAGGCAAAGCAGATAAGTCTATCCCATATCAATGTTTCCTTGAAAGAGTCAAGGATTTTAAAGAATTAGAAATTTTACTATTACCACTGACTCATTTACTTGAAAATATAACAGTACAAGACTTTGTACAAAATAAAGCAAAGTGGCACAAAAGTTTTCATTTGAAATTTGGTCAAGATAAGTTAGAAAAAGCAAGGAAAAGGAATGCTCCAGACATTGAATTAGAGGTTGGAAATATTTGTGGTCCCAAGCGCACTTGACCTTTGCGCCAGTCATTAGATAAGGACAAATGCATTTTTTGTGAAGAAGGCTGTGGTAAGCTTCATCACTTCAGCATGTTGGAAACTGACAGTAGTGTGTGTACTATTGATAAAGACCTGAACGACACTTCATTGCTCACAAAAATTGAAGGAGGGGACCTTATTGCTGTGGAATCTAAATATCATTTGAGTTGTTTAGCTAAGCTCCGCAATCATCACAGGTCTTACTTAAGAGAAGTCGAGGAAAGTTCTAGTGTACTAATTGAGGAAAGAAAACTTGAAGCAAGAGCTTTTGCTGAGCTTTTGTCGCATGTAGAAGCCTCAGTAAAGGAAGGAGTTTTTTTATTCAAGTTTTCTGAACTAAGAGCACTCTATGAAAAGCGCTGAGTTTCTTTGGTATTCCCAAAGAAATAAACAAGGCTAGATTGAAGGAGTAAATACTTTCGCATTTTCCTCAAGCTCAAGTTCAAAGTGATGGAAAGAATACACTGCTTATTTTTACAAGGAAATGCAACAGATAATGAAGCAAGCTGTGAATGGTAACTATGAAGACGATGCAATAATTCTTGCGAAAGCTGCTAAAGTCATTCGCGAAGACATATTGAATTCTAACATTGCAAAATTTAATGGCTCCTTTGGTGTAGACTGCCAGCAACAATCAGTTCCAACAAATGTCAAGTAATTTGTGTCAATGCTATTGAATGGATGCACCATTGAACCTTAAGACTCACAAAGCTGCCTAACCATATCACAGACTATCGTTTTTAACTGCAATAGACAATCTAAATCTTCACATCATCACTACAGAAAATTTGAGCCACCTTTGCCTCTCTATCTAGGGCTGAAAATGCATACACAAACCAGATCGAAGAAAATAGTTTCTGAACTGTACCGCTTGAGTCTTTCTGTCAGTTATGATAGGATTTTGGAACTTGAAAACCAAATAGCCACATCTTTTTGTAATTCCATCAATGAAACTGGTTTAGTGTGCCCTCATCAGCTACGGCATGGATTATTTACTGTTGGTGTTCTGGACAATTTAGACCACAATCCTTCAAGTACCACATCTAGAGAATCTTTTCATGGAACAGGTATCAGTCTTTTTCAATTTCCTACCCTGTGTAATGAAGGACTACCCCAACCCACTGTAAATACTGCTTCTGCAGCTAAAAAGCTACCAAAGTTGCTAGATAGCTGTACAATTGTACCAGCTGTTGTTCTGAGGAAAGATGCTGTTGTAGTTCCCTCTGTTTCAACAAGCACAATTATTGTCTCATCCACATTTTAATGAAGCAGTGCAGACTGAACACAATTGGCTGAAGCATGTTATGGAAGCTATAAGCAAGGAAGAGTTAGACAAAGAAGAACGGATATCATGGGCTGCTTATCATACATTATCTTAAATCTGAAGTTACATGCGCAAGCATTTCTCAATTAATGTCTTTGTTTTATGAGTATGCTGCTTCTGCTGCAATGGTGAAGCATGGAATCACTGTACAAACTAAAGCCATACACTTCCTAAACCCAGGCCAGATTCCAGTTATAGCATTTGATGCACCACTATTTGCTTTAGCCAAGTTAGTGCAATGGAAATGGCCAGATATGCATGGTGAAGACAAATGTGTAGCTATGATGGGTGGCCTTCACATAGAGATGGCTTTGTGGAGTTCTGTTGGAGATTATCTTGTTGGGTCAGGATGGGTGACTGCTCTCACACAATCTGGTGTAGCATCAACAGGCACTGCAGAAAGTTTTCTCAATGCATTTCACCTTATGAAAACAAGAAATGCTCACCAGGTCAGTGCATCAGCTCTAGCAATACTGCAAAAGAAGGCTTTTTTTACAAGCAGGTGGTTCATTTAGCTCCCAACAAGAATGGAAAGAAAACTTGAGGAAAACCTGTCCCATGTTTTTGTATTGGGACACTGTATTCAATTTAGAGCTATCTGACCTAATATTTGTGAGAGCTCACCGTGAGAGAAATTTTCCACTATACCTTGATTCTATCAAAGCAATTACACCATGGTTTTTTGCCTTGGATCACTATCACTATGCATGATGGATGCCTGTGCATATTCGTGATATGTAAAACTTGCTAACATCTATTTACAATGAGTTTTATGAGAACAGTCATTGGGTTATACAGAAAACCAAAAATCGATTTTCTGCAATGCCCATTGACCAGGCTCATGAACAAAACAATGCCTGTGTAAAAGGGGCTGGTGGTGCTATTGGTCTTTTGCAGAATCCTGCTGCTTTAAGGAAATGGTTAATTTCTGGACCAGAACAGGCATGGCTAATTGAAGAATTCGAGAAGCAATTTTTGGAAAGTAAAGATGATGATGATCATTTTCATCATGATGAAGGACACTCAACACAAAGCAATTTTAAAATGAAAGTTCTTTCTTTGGTGGAAGCATTTGGAGACATGGGTAACCCATTTTTAGATCAATCTGAAGACTTGTCAACATTGGATGCAGGAATTATAATGGACAAGTCAGCAGTAGACACTGTTTTTACAATCGAAGCTTTGGGAAGAGAGCAGTTTAATAGTTACTACAAATCGGTGTTTGTTGATTGCACTAGGTCTATACATGATCCGATAAAAAGAAACAATCTTTCACTTTTTTAATGCCCAAAACAAAAGTCAAAATCAAAGCAGTCCAAGACTGTTGAAAATCGGAAAAATGATGTGTCATTATTTTCACGACTATACATTGTAGCTAAAAATAGGGATTGTGATATGCAAACATTTTTCAGTCATGAAAACCAGCCCTTTCCACCCTCTATATCAGACAATGGTAAACTGCGATTATCAAAAAAATCTGATCTATTAAATTTGATTCCACAAGATGGCCAAGCAGAATGTCCCAAAGTTTTCGATGTCAGTGTTATTGATGGTGCAGCTTTGGTTCACCTTCTACCAACAGTAAGTGTCGCTACATTTGATGAATATGCTGATTCAATATTTATACCTCACCTAGTCAGACAGCTTGAAAACTGTTCACGGCTTGATCTAGTATGGGATACATACATTACTGACAGTATCAAAGCTTCTACCAGGGAAAGGCGAGGTCTGGGTATTTGACGAAAGGTGGCAGGAAAAAACAAGGTATCAACAAATTGGAAGAGTTGTTTGCGTGATGAAAGAAATAAAGAGGAACTGTTCAAGTTCTTATCTGGTAAAATTATATCATTCAAATACCCAGATAATAAAGAAGTCTTTGTCACTGATGGCCCATTCGTGTTGACAAACAGTGCTACTCAATCTATGCAACAGTGTAATCATGAGGGAGCAGATATGAGACTTGTAATTCACCTGATTGATTCATTGAAGAAAGGGCTAAGCACTTGTCTTGTACGCACTGTAGACACAGATGTAATCGTCATCCTTATTGGAAAATTATCGCATTTATTCTCTGTCAATTCTAATGCAAACATTTGGGTGGCATTTGGTACTGGGAAAAACTTTGCTTTTTGGCATATAAACACCATCTGCTCCAATCTGGGTGAGGAAAAATCTATTGCATTGCCATTGTTTCATAGCTTCACAGGCTGTGATACAACATCAAGTTTTTATAGAAGAGGCAAAAAAACTGCTTGGGAAGCTTGGAATAGCTTCCCAGAAATTACATCAGTATTTTCTAGAATATCACTGCAACCATTTGAAAATTTTTATGCTGCAACTTCACACTTTAGGATGCTGGAAAGGTATACAGTTCTTTTATATAACAAAAGCAGCACATAGGAAGATGTAGATGAAGCAAGAATGGAATTATTTTGTCGGGAAAATAAGTCAATGGAAAATATTCCACCAACGTCAGATGCCTTATTGCAACATGCTAAAAGGGCCACTTATCAAGCAAGCCTTTGGACTTCTAGTCACAACTCTCAGCAAAATCAATCTACGCCAGATTCTTGGGATTGGAATTGGGATGAACTTGATAAAGATTCCAGTTTGGACTACTCAGCCAATAGCTTCCAGTGCATGCATGTAGTTTGTAAAATGCAGTTGTAAAAGTGAAAAGGGATGTGGGACTAGATGTAGTTGCAAAAAAGCCACTTTAACATGCACTAATCCATGTAAATGTAACTATCTACTTGAAAATCCAGAATAACATTTTTACATCATGATTATATTTATTTATTTTGTGAAATAGATTAGTATTTGTCATTGAATGCTCAGAACATATTTCATAAACATTTGCAACATAACAGTGTCTTAAAATCCATTAAAACACATTGGTAGCACAAAATTAATGATAAAATCTCTAATAGAACAGTCACTTGAAATTAATTGATTAGGGGCAATTATTTAATTGGGTTCCTAGCATGAAAATGTTGAAAAGGGTCTCAGTTATCACCAAAAAAACATTGGTGCTTTTATCCAGCCTGTCCCCATGTTTTCTAAAATCTGCCCTACTAATAGGGGGCAACCCAGCAGCTAAACACCCCCAGAAATCATGCCCACTCTACGAACAGCTGCAGGAAACTCAGGAAAGGTAGAATCTCCCGAAGGCCAGAAGACCTCACACTTAGTGAGGTTAAATGCAGACCGAAAGCTGATCCATCCCGAGAGCATTCTTAATTTTTTTTATTTATTAAGGCTTTACAGCACAAGCGCTGAAGGTCTGTAGGACACCTGGTCCTACAGCCTGTTTTAAAGTTGTTACAGAAAGTGTGTTTGAAAAGGTGGAGAAAGGAGAAAAAAATCCATGACTGGACCTGGGCAGCCTCGAACCTGCAGCCATCTGATTAACGGTTGAACGTTTACAGGAGTTTGCCAGGCAGTCAGGATGTTTTATCCTTGTCAATTTCAGACTGTTGTGAACAAAGCAATTAGGGAAGACCGTGGGCCAATAAATGTACCATCATCCAGATACCATAGTCAAAGACAAGCACTGCTGTGGAGTCCTACAGATTGAACAAAATCCATAATCACAAGAGAAAATAGCAGGGGACTCCCTGTTGTACACCCACAATAACTTGAGATTGGTGTGTAGACAGGCTGATCATCATAGCAGTGCCTTTAGATAGTTTGAATAACAATAGAGTTACAGTGACAAAGTTATAAAGCGTAAACCAAACAAGTGTAAAATCGCGGGATTGAGATACTCCTATAGAGCAGTTACCACGTGGTAAAAAAGTGTTGTTTACTTAAACTAAAATCTACTTTAGTAAGCATAAATTCCTTTTAGTGTACTATACTAAACTAAAACTAAAAGTTTTAATCTGAATTTTACTAAAAACTAAACTAAAAACTAAAACTGCTGATCACCTCACTTAATTTTTGCTTTATAAATGAAATTTCTGCTTATAATTAAACGTTTGTAATTTCATAGATCTACCAATAGAAGTACTAGATTGTTCTAGAACATCCTATGTATGTTCTATTAGAAATCCTCAAAAAATGTGCACTCTATTAGAGTATTAAAAATATTATTGAAGTAAATCATGCAATGCAATACATTTGTAGCTAAGTCTGTCTTCAATAATCATCATTTTGTCTGCATATATGCATATATAGAAAAGAAGAAATGTGAGCCAAAACAAACCTCAAAGTCAACCATGCATAGGCTGGTTTTGGGGCCTTATAAAGTACAAACTTGAAAAAAGTGAAATCCACACAAAAACAGCCAAGCTGTGAAAAAATGGTGCAGCCTTAAGCCTGGATGAAAAAAAGTTGTGAAATCAAAGGTGGTGGCCAAGAAATGGCTGCAATGATGTTAATGCTAAAATTTTTAAATAATGGTTGTGTGCATTGTTAACATCTATTAGCATTATATAACATCATTGTAGCCATTTCTTGGCTGCCTCCTTTCACCTTTTTCACCCAAGCTTTTAAAGCCACACCATTTCTTCACAGCTTGGCTGTTTTTGTGTGGATTTAATTAACACATTAATTTCTAGGTGTGATGTGATCTGATTTTTTCTTTTCTTAATTTCTACACAAAATTGGGCCGGTCGGATCCAAGCAACAACTTTTCAAATAGGTATGGCCTAATCCGCATAAGTTTAAACAGTGATTTTCATCATACTAGGCTGGTGCAATGTGAGTTATTTTCGCAGTGCTTTAACAGCATATGTCAACAAATTCTGGGGGTGGATAAACACAATCAACAACCAGATGATACACAGTAGCAGGGGCGGATCTAGGATTTATAAAAGGGGGGGCTAACTCAAGGTACTAATCTCTTGGGTAGAGGTGTGCAAAGAACTAGGGGGGTCTGGGGGCATGCCCCCCAGGAAATTTTTGAAAAATAGATGCTAAAATACTGCAATTTGGAGACATTTCCACATAAAATTCATAATATTTTCTGCCTGTAGATACTTTATATACTGCCTTTAGATTATAGGTATGGCTCTCTGAAGCATTTTGCTAATGGAAAAGTTTGGGTAGGTACAGACAACCAAGTACATGATGCACCCCTCTCACAATTGCACAACACTGAATAGGTGCATGTTAGAATAAAAATGTTGAAAGTGGAAAATTTTGAAATTTGAACAATACAAGATTGAATCTGAGAGCATTTTCAATGGAAATTGCATAGGCGGCGGAAAGGGGGGGCTAGGGGGCTTAGCCCCCCCTCAGAATGACATTACACCGAAATTATCTTTCTTGGAGTGGGGCTGAAAACCGTGATAAAGATCGAGATACTCTAATAGAGCAGTCACTTTTATAAAGTAGTCAGTGTGTAGCGAGCTATGTAAGGATTTTTATATAGTTTATCAGCTAGAAATGGTAGTGGAAAGCTCTTGTCAGTTGGTTGTGACCTTTTTTTTTGGTCTCACCTTACCAAACTATAGAAATAAGTCTGGGTCAGCCCAGCCCCCCCCTCATATCAACTACTTCCTCCACCGCTGGGAAATTGTGTACCTGAATTAAGTATTGCCATACATATTAACTACACAAGTAGATGAATGAAGCCCTTTAAACAGACCAATGCACTTCATTGTATGTATAGGTGCAGGCAGATTTGGAAAAATTCCATAATAGAACCAACTACATGTTTCCAGTGAATGTTCTATTAGAGTAGTTAGCTGACTGCTCTATTAGAGTATCTCGATCTTGTACACCTCCAATGCTGATCCGGATCCTTGTTGCATAAACTTTAGCATAAATCCACTGATAATACCTTGGAAAGATGTTTATAAGGTGGTTTTATGAGTATTTGTTTTATTAGTGATCATATAATTATGCTAAGACAAAATTTCATTATAATACTCAGCGTATTGATCAAGTAAAGCCTAAATATGAGGGGGGCCGCCCCTGAGTAGCTACATGTAGGATTGATTGATTTAGCTACACGTCTTATGGTTCAAGACAAATGTACAGGAAATAAATAAGGGGCCTAAACGCAGGGTACCAAGGAGCTTTAAAGCAGCTGGAGCCCTGGAAACACCATAGATCTATGGCAACACACACACACGCACGCACGCACACACACAGGCACACGCACGCACGCACGCACACACACAGGCACACGCACGCACGCACGCACACACACAGGCACACGCACGCATACATCAATTATTAGTTAAATTAGTTACTTTAGCAGACTGATCTGTCAGATCCCACAGTCCTAAGGCAGAGGAGAGAAATATTAATTAGGTCACGAGGTTTGTGGTTTCCATTAAACCGTAACAACAATTTAGTCACGTGTGCAATAATTATATTTCCTATATACGTATCAACTATCTTCAAAGAGAAATGGCTTCCGGTGATGATTTTCAAGGTCTAGTTCTGAAGGGAGTAACGCCACTTGATCGTGACGAACTGGGACGCGGGGCTTATGGGAGAGTTTACGCTGTAAACTATTATGGAACGATCTGTGCCGCCAAAGAGATCCACTCCATTCTGGTCGAAGGAGTTGGACAAGTGCAAATGCAGCGAACCATCGAGTCGTTTATGAGGGAGTGTCGTCAATGCAGTACTCTACGTCATCCAAACGTCATACAGTTCCTAGGTGTTTATTATCCCTCTGTGGGGGTGGGCGGTGTACAGGGAAGGATACGGCTACCAGTAATGGTTATGGAGATGATGGCGGATAGCTTGACCTCACTGGTGGATAAACATGCGAAGATTCCTGTCCATATAAAATTTTCAATTGTCCATGATGTCTCTCTTGGCCTGTGCTATCTTCACAATCATGATCTTCCCATTGTTCACCGAGACCTCTCCCCTAACAACATCTTATTGACGGCACATCATGTGGCAAAGATCAGTGATCTTGGGGTGGCCAAGGTGATAAAGGCTGATAGCAGAAAGACAATGACTAAAGCTCCAGGAACTGTCGATTTTATGCCACCAGAATGTCTTTCAGTTAGTCCAGTTTATGGTCCTCCCTTGGATGTATTTTCATTTGCCGGTATAGTCCTTCATACATTCAATCAACAATGGCCTCATCCTATTGATCAGGTGCAATTTGACCCCAAGACCAGAAGGAGGGTAGCATTGTCCGAGGTAGAGCGCCGTCAACAGTACCTGGATAAACTGAGAGGAGAGGCTGAAGTATTGAGGCCACTGGTGGAGGAGTGTCTGGATGATGATCCTGCTGTGAGGCCAACCATATCAGCTGTCTGTGAGAGGATCCAAGTGAACAAGGATGTTTACATGAAGGGTTTCCCACAAGATGTTATCACTTTACATCAACAAGTGGAACAGAAGGATAGAGAAAATGAACAACTGAGGAGAGAAAATGTGCAGCAAAAGTCCAAGATTAATCAGTTGAGACAACAGCTGGTAAGTGTTGTTTTGTTTTGTTACTAATAATATCGTTACCATATATGGTCATAGTCCTCCACAAGGAGTGTACCAACACAACAAGTAGCCAGTCAACTTAATAGAGTAACTTTAGGAGGAGAAGGACCAACAACGAAAACGTCAAAATTTAGAATAGTGAGTCAATTGTGTTAACAGTATACTATACTTAACACCTCACCTATCAACCCCTTGGGGACTAGGGTTCTGCAATACAGTGCATTTTGTGTATCACATATCACCATCAATAAACTGTTCGATACAACACTGTATCATGATACTAATGAAGTGGTTATGAGTGGTACTAGATAGCATAACATGCAGCCTGGGACGAATCCAGACTTTTGAAAAGGGGTCAAAATGAATTGCCACTATAGGGAAGGTATACCTTAGTGTGCAAAACACACTATCATTCAAAGTATGCCAATCTAGGGGGGCTGGGGGCATGCCCTCTGAGATGGAATCTGAGAGTGATTTCAGCATGGGTTCATCACAATTTTTATTCGACTGTTGTATTAGAGGTGACTGCTCTATTAGGGTATCTTGATCTTGATACCTTGATTTTGTTGTTTATATAGTGCATAATTGTTGATGGGTCAGGGTTTCCAGCTATCCTCCTGAACTATTTTATGTAACCTATACAGCAGCTCTGCACAGTACACACCTTTGTGCACTCAAATACAATGGTATAGTCACTAGACAGGATCCTAGAATGCACTCAATGCAGCTCCCTTGAAAATGCTGACAAACTCTGAATATTGAAAGGTATATAAGTTTAACAGATTTTGGTGTGTACATCTGCATATCTGTTTAGACAACAATCAAAGGAAAGTTTCTGTTTGTATTAAAGAAATTGCGCATGAGTTTTATTATACAATGCCACCCATATACGCACAGCTAGCTGTGTACTTTTATACAACGCTCAAATATATTTAATTGTGGGTTTTAATTAGCATGTAAGCTGGCCGTTGGAAGTCTTGGAAGTATAGCATTTATACGATAGAGACTGGTGGTAGCTATTTGCAACTAAAAGTCACAAATAGAAAGATAAAACTTCACTGGATGAGATTTTCATGACATATAGAACAGCGTTGAAACCGGGTCACTACTGCTGACCCAGATGACCCACTGACCCGGATTTGACCCGGATGTGACCTGGATTAATTAAAGCCGAGGAGTGTGATAAGAGCTATGTTTCGGCTAGTCTCGAGCGAGCGAGACTACGTTTTGAGCAAACCGTTTTGAGCGAGCGAGACTACGTTTTGAGCGTTCGATTCGTGTTGAGTAAACAGGGGTGGATTAAGGCTTTTAGAATTGCAACTTCAGCCTAGCTGTAGGTTGAAGACCAAAAAAGAAAAAGGTCATCATCTACTAACAATAGCTACCCCTCACCATAGATACCCTCAGTTTCGTGCTACATACTATGCTTACTAATAAATGGGCGTGGCTGAGCATATGTTTGTAATGCGATAAGTGGGCGTGGCTTAAAAAAGAGCTACGCGATAGCGTTTATAAGTTTCCACGTTGTCAAATGAACAATTTCATTTCTCACGTGATCCAATCCGGGTCAGACCCGGATGACCCGACCCGGTTTCAATGCTGATATAGAACACAATTGACATGTATACTAAACTTTTTGAAGGGAGGATATCCCTCTCCCTTGATCCACCCCTAAATCCACCACTGCATGCAGCTAATAGTTGTAACAATATCCAATTTATCTGTACCTTAAAGAGCTGATACTGATTATACATTCCCTGTGTATACAAATTTGTGCATTTGTATACACAGTGAATGTCAATAAACTACAGGTGTATTACACTGTTGTGACAATTAACTGATATGATATTTTTACTATGGAGACATCAGAAGTGCTGTTACAAAGCACATCTCTACCTGGATACCTATGGTGGCGTGGCCTCTATTACACTACCCAGACAATTAGCTACCACAATCACTGATTTTAATGCATGCTCCCACAAAGGCTTGTCTGGATTACTCTGCATTTTGATGAGTTGTAGATGGCTGGTACAGCAGAGGTGTAGTTCTTTATACTTAAAGTGTAACAGCTACTGTTTTCAGAAGACCTGGGTAAGAATATTTTAACCATAACAGCAGTACTTATACATGCATATTTATATGGCTTCTTGTAATGCTGCACTTTATAGCACAGGAAATAGAGACTTTCTATTTTTTTGTAGAAAAGGATCACTGTTACAGTAATAGAGCAATCACTAACTGTTCTTTTAGAATAATTCAATATATCGATATTTTCTAAGTACAGTATCGTATTGTGAATTTGTGATACTTTATAGAAATATATAGTCTGTCATAAGCGGAAGTAATGGTGTTGAACTGTTATACTGGATGTGCTATGCACATCCACTACTAAGGTGTATTGTCATGCGAAACTACCATCATGATGTGCTGTACATGTGTGTGTTAGGCTTGCGCCTATTATGCTCCGAATTTTTCCTTTTATTCCTTCCAGAATTTCCCAAAAAATTCTCCTATAATTCTTTTTTTATTCTTGTATGTTGTCTATTATTCCTAAATTATGCTCGTTTTAGTTTTTGTAGCTAGTCACCTTGTTTTCAAGATACAACGTTCTGATTGCTCTATTAGAGTATTTGAGCGTTCTATTAGAGTATATCGATCTTTTAGCGGGTTTTCAGCTCTCTTACAGCCAGCATTCATGTAATTATGCCAGCTTTATAATATTCTTAGTAGCTCAGCTGTTTCTTCTAGCTAATCAAGGAGAGGCACGCCCCTTAATTCCACCGATTATTCCCGTGGGTGTTCGATTATTCTAAAATTATGCTTGTAATCGTCCTATTATTCCAGAATTACTCTCACGAAATTGGTGACCTATTATTCCCAAAATTATGCCAGCATAATAGGCGCAAGCCTAGTGTGTGTAATACTTTAAAATCTTGTATTATGAACCACGATAGTGGGTTTATAACAGGGATCATGCAAAAATTCTAATAAAATGCACATGTAAAACCACCTTTGAAAGCATCCTCTAACTCAAAACAACCCTCTGATGGTTATTTGTAATGAGCATAGATCCACTAGTAAGTATCAAGTGAAAAGGAAAAGTATGTGTATTTCAGACAAAACGAAAATTGTGACCTGATCTTGAAAACCTGTACCTTTTTGGCACATTGGTCAATTTTCTGTTTTATAGTTTAAATGAGGTACTGGGTGCTCATCTATCTTGTGTTAAAATTTTAGCTTAATATCTTTAAGCATGGCCAATTTTCTGTCCTGTACATTACAAACTAACTTTATGATAATATACTGAGTTCTGTGAGTGATTAAGGGTGACAAATTTTGTTTACCAATAATTCCATTCCTACCATCTAAAATACTTTTGAAAGAGATTTCTGATTTGTTCAGGTGCTAGAATAAGTCTTAGACAATGATACATGTTATTTAATTGCAGCAAAGTACCAAGAACACTTCATTTAACCATCAAAATCACCCAATTTGTAAGTTAATTGGTGTCCCATGTATGTGAAATTACTACATAGTCTGCTATAATCATCCATATCTCCTAGGAAAAAGGTTTAGATGTGAAACTTCATAGCATGAACGTTTAATAGTTGCCTTATCTAAATGCACAAAAAAATTAGTAATTATTATTTTTTAATTGTTGAAATTTCCATTTGAGTTTTCCCAAAAATTTTGCTTGTAACCAAAAGGTAGGTTTTCCAAGATCCGGTCACAATTTTCCATTTTGTTCATCTTCATATATATAGACGAATAATCATTGAAAATTTTAAAAGGGAAATGAAACAAGAAGAGATCACTGGTTAATGTAAACCACCAATCCCTATTTTGACTCTGTCATAAATGTTTAGTTAGGATGTTGCTAATGGGTTTACAGCAACCTACTGTGTGGTTAGCATGGAAGCCTTACGGGCTTGCAGTTATTATGTCAGGGAAGCCAATTTATGTATGATCAGTGTAATTACCAGTCAAATAATTACCAGTCAAATAGAAGCAGCTGCTGTGATGATTGAGAAACTTCCTATAATAATGTTATTGTATACTAAATAGTTGTTGTATTTAAGACAAACAATGTAGTAACCTGTGGTCCCAATTCACAATAGATTTCTCCTACCCCACATGTTCCCACTATACACTAGCTAACTGTATGGACAATAGTGTACATGTTGATAATGGTATTTAATTACTAGAAATATTATTATCACCTCAGGAGGCACCTCCATTAATGCCAACACTTACCAGTGGCAGGTACCACATGAAATGGACTCAGCTGGCTAATCTTCCTGCTCCAATGCTTAATGCATATGTCACAGTACAAGACAAGAAGGTCTATGTTGCTGGTGGGAATAGTCCAGTTGATGATGCTAATCATCAAGTATTTGTTTATGATGTCAACACTGACCACTGGGATCAGTTACCTCCCTCAGGTCACTTTGATGGTATTCCTCACATCATTGGTGGCAAGTTAGCTATTGTTGGAGGAGCTCTGTCTGCTACTGATAGTCCAACTAATAAAATTTCCACATTTGACGAAACTAGTCACACTTGGACATCATATTATCCTGACCTTCTCTCAGTTAGGATCAGACCAGGGGTGGTTACTCACCTGGAGCATGTTATTGTTGCTGGGGGAGGAAAATTTGCTAACAACAAACCAGTAGTAGGAGATGATATTGAAGTGCTCAACTGGATAGAGAACTCTCACTGGAAGAAGGTGTCCATTAATCTTCCTTTGCCAATGTGGGATTTTACTCCCATTATAGCTAATGATCACTATGTCATAGTGGGTTATGGTGGTGCCGACCTGCAACCTTACAGTAGGGCCTACAAGATACCAGTCGATGACATCACAAGATCAGGTGACCAACAACAAACCAGTGATGCACCCAACAAATGGATTACAATGACTGAGGCCACTCACTGGTGTATAGCCCTAGTCCCCAGCTCATCCCCACCAGTGGTAGTTGGTGGAATTGATCAAAGTGGTACAACAACATCAAATATTAAGATGTATGACCCTAGCAAGTCATGGAAGAAGATTGCATCTTTAACGTCTGCTAGATCAGGAGTAGCTATAGCAACAGTTAACAGTAATGCCATTCTAGTCATTGGAGGATATACTAAAGGAGGTAGTAAGGCTAATGCTGACTCATCCAGTCTGATTACAGTGGAACTGGGACAAGCTCAACTAATACACTAACTACTAGAGTAGAGTTGTATAAGAGTTTGTGTGTTCATGCATACACTACTAATAAGCATACACTGGTAATAAGCATATACTACTATTAAGCATAAGCATACACTGCTAAGTTACATTTGTCAACTTTTTTATCAAATGTCCATATGTTTCATAGTTGACCATGTAAATTATGGAACAAGATATAATGTAATGATAATAAGGTGTACCGGTATGTCTGACTTTTCTTTCATCACAATTTCCACTAACTATAACACAATTGACAATAATAATTACACTTACTGGAGATGTAGTCTACCTCAGGGTACTGTTGTCTTGTACGGGTGTGGGGGTCACATCTTGGTTGTGGTTACCGGTACTTTGGTAACCAATCAATGTTACCTGCAGGTTCTCAACTTGTTCAGAGTATGTCTTCTGAAGTGTTTGTGGTTTATGGGGTAACTCCTTCACCTGTTCCCATTCCTCAAACTGACACATTTACATGACACATAACTAGGGTGTATATATTTAGTGTTGAAAAAGTCATGAAGTTCCATGGTCTTATAGATAAGGTGTGATCTGACTAAATGGTAGTGAATAATTTGAGGGAGGGGTGGTGGGGAAGTTTTCCTTATGTAACAACCTTCTAAATTTGGAGAGGTCAATATCCATGAATTATTTGGGTGTACCCAACAATTAGGCTGAACCAGTGTGACTCGCCTACCTACAATCCTTGAACCAGTTTATATGCTGTATTCATTGAATAGTTGGTAGTACAATATATGTGACCGAATTTTGGAAATCACCTTTATGGTCGCGCCTGAAACAATTAGAATTTTTGAAACTAGCATGGTGCTGTTAATAGCAGAAAACAATTTTTGAATATTAAACTTTTCTTGTAATTCAGGGTATCTATGGTTTATTCTACCCTTAATTGGGTAGGAATTTAACTTATAATGCTGTGTTTCAGAACTAAATATTTAATGTGTCAAATGCGCCCATAAGGGTGATTTTCCAAAACTTGGTCACATATCACAATCACACACATTACATGTTTTTCTTTCTCAATTACCAGTTGATCTTTAGTTGTTAATTGTTTCTTGAGGTTAATTGGTTGCCTGATCCAGTGATGAGGTCATGAGGGTGTGGCTAGCTCACCTGATCTGTCAAATACTCCACCTCTATTGTCTGGTGATCTGTGGAGAATGATCTGATTGGCTGGATTATGATTAATGGGGTGGTATCAATAACACATGCTACCTACACTGTTAAAATTTAGGTGTAGCCAAAGCACCTTTAGGGGTGTCCAGTTGCATGTTTAAAAACAACTCCCTTCAGGTGTTAGAAAAGGTGCTGTAGTGACACTTGGAGGGTGTGAAAGAAGAGTGCTACGGTGCTGCAAGAAATATAACACCAGAATCTAAAGGTGCTACAAGAGGTGTAAATTCAGGGTGTATGGTGGGGTACACTGCCTTCATTTTAATTTCCGAAACTTTCGTGGGGGGTGGAGCTCCTCTTATCCCTACATTTTCATTAATGGTTTATTCTGGAAACACATATTATGACCTGTGAAATACAGTAATTCAACAGGATTACAAATACACTTACTTGCTTGTCTTTCTACACTTTATATGTAAGTTGCAATTTGTACTTATAACGTAACTACCAAAGAAACTTTTACTTGTGGCCTTGTAGGTGCAAAGGGTGTTCCCATTACACCTCATCAATGAAATGTACTATCAATGCTGCCTACATGCAGAAGTGCAGCACTTCATGTATAGTAAATAAGTTTCCTTTAGCACAATGGAAAAACATTTATGCAACTATTGTTTGGAAAATAGAATCCAAATCACATATTAGAAGTTTTGAGATAAATGGTTTAGACTTAAAACTATTATAACTTGCCAAGGCACGCATATGAAATTTACACCAGAAATGCATCAATCTATTACCTTTCAGGTACTTGTAGAGTTCCTGCCAAATAAGAAAGAAAATGTGATGAATTTAATGAGCAAGCTGGCTCACTACAATAAAGTGCATATTTGTGCATATGTGGTCAGCTCTAAATGTGATATGCATAGAATGTACTTGAGTGGGGTATATAATGTGTAGGAGATGATAGTTCACATTTGCTATTTAATGAGGTAAATGTGAACTATCATCTCCTACACATCACATACACCACAGGAGTGCACGCTAACACATTTAGAGCATATCATGTACACACAAATACACTTTTTATTGTAGCAGAGGTAGTATCACGGCTCCTCACAAAGGGTGGAAGGTGGGATGTAGAGGAATGAGAAAAATATAGACCATGATTGAAATCCAGACATGCATGACGTTACAGAGCTGTGATGGCTCCTTAGCACCCAGAATATATGCAGCAAAATCAACATGCACAGAATATTAAAATAGGCCATCCACCAATTCTTGTCAACCCAAGACAATCAACCTTACCAAGGCCAGAAATTTCCATTGAGCTTTTAACACCACCTGCACCATTAAAACCAGCCTCAAGTAGTTTGAGCTCAAAACCATGCACTACTATAGTAGTGTGGCTACCGTGACATTTGATTTTGCCTGATTTGCAAATTGTAACAGTTTTGTAAAATCTGACACTGTTGTAACTATTATGTCCACTTTAAACTGCAGGTGTTTATCTTGCATGATAGTTCAGGACAGGTGCTGTTGTCATGGGGGCCAATAAATCACTTGGCCCATAAATTAATTGCATTCAATTGTTTTTTCCACACTTCTAAGAGTGTTAGTAATTGTATACAATTACAGTCACAATATTACACCCTATCATGAGGTGAAAGACCTCTGTTTGGGGTGTTCCAATGAACAATTAAGGAAATTTACAAAATAGTAACACCCAATGGGTGTGACTATAAACCTCTTAAGGTGGTTATTATTTTCAAGGGTGTTGCAACAACACCCCCCTTGATTTTTAGAAAATTATAGGTGCTATGGTAGCACCTAAATTTTAACAGTGTAGCAACTGGTAGGCTGGTGGTGATGAGATCATGTGACGATTGTGTTATTGTTGTTGTGGTTACTGTTAACAACCTTGTGACAGTCATTGCTTCTTGTTTGCTAGGGGCTTTTCTCTACATGTGTTATATATAATAACAACAGGTTGATAAGCAGTGGGGACATTTGGGCTAATACACTGTAGGTGGGATCCAGGATTGTATTAATTAATGTCTATATTGATGTAACAAGACTGGACCCTTAGTATTAACCAGTTAATGAGGAGTATATAATAAACAAATAAGTCACTTGGGGATTGTTCATTGTCATGGAGACCAAGGTCATTTACCCTACAAGCACAAGGAATTTTAGGGATCAAAGAAATAAAAATTTGTGAAACAAAAGGGAGGTTACCTATACCTGAAGATATACTAGTGGACATTTAATCCCTACTTCAGTGATCAGTCTATACCCATGACTGAATTAGGGAATAATTTCCACTAGTATATCTGCTGGTTTAGAAGATGTCCCTTGTATCACTACTTATGATTACGATCCCTAATTGTGACCGTATTTTGGAAAACCATACATTTGGGCACATGAAAAATTTGTGGGAATATTCAATTGAAAATTTCAGCAATATTTTTAAAATTAACTTTTTTGTATATTCTAATAAAGCAATTAACTATCAAGCCTTCTTGCTGTGAAATTTCACACCCATAGCTTCTTTATTCTAGGAGATATACTCAATTATATCAGACCATGTAGTAGTTTTGCAATGCGTGGGACAGCAATTAACTTACAAATTGGGTAATTTGTTCATTCTCAAAACCAAACATTTTCTTGTCTTTACACAATAATACAAGTGATTTAATTGAGGATAAGCATAAAGAACACATGACTAAACTCTCAAGGATCTCTTTTCATCCATTTTAGAATGCAAAAATGGAAATCTTTGTCAACAAAGGGATTTGTCATCAATTTGTCACACCTAATCACTATGCAATACTATAAACTGATAATGAAAAGTTACACTATGAAAAAAGAGGGATATAAGATGGTATATCCAGTGGCTTATTGAATACAAAAAAGCTTGATATAACCTGTAGTATACTAACAATCACATGTAAGGCTTTAGTTAATGTGTTAAACATACTGAAACCATATATGTGATGGTATAGTGTGGGAATTATATTTGATATAAGATATTTTAGGTATTGTGGTAAATAAACTGAAACCATATATGTAATAGTATAGTATGAATTATACTAAAGTATAACATGAGTATAATGCAGGGTTTATATTAAGGCTTATTTGTATTCAATAAGCCACTGGAAATACAATATTGTATCCCACCTTTTTCACAGTGTTAGTTTGTTATGTATTAGACAGTAAGTTAGCCATATCTTTGGAATGCTTCATTGTATCATCACACAAAATTTTCACACAAGATAGATAACGGATAACCACTCAGTGCTTCATCGTAGCTATAAAAAAGAAAATTGGCTAATGTGCCCAAATGTATGGTTTTCCAAAATGGGGTCACAATTGTACTTGTACTTCAACATGTACTGCATCAAAAGAAAGAACAGCGCCATACTGACATGTGTCCCAGCTATCAATTACTGAAAATGTGAAGTAGCCTTGTTTCCAGCCTGTTACACAACATTACTAACAAAGAAGCACCTCTCTAATCACCATAGAAATTTTGGTTACAATATAGTGAAGCCATTGCATGCTAGCTACCATGACTCGACACCTAGTGCTGTGTCAGTCAGCAGAAAATTCTATTATATAATATTCTGAAGCAATTTATCAGAAACATTTGGCTGCTTGAAGACAGTTTTCGGTTTGATTCTACTTAACCAAAACTGCCAAAACATGAAGGAATTGTGAGGCTAGTTATTGGTAGAGCTGTACCGATATGGGTTTTTGGCATGTACTGATATCCGATATGGACACCACAAAAAGAAGCCGATAACCGATAGTTGATCCAATATCTGCATTACAAACAAAAGCCATAGATAATCTACGCAAAAGTGTACATTTACCTCTCTACAACAATATGTGGATATATTCATTGCTAACTCAATGCCTGTGGTGATAGTGGCTTGGGTTTCTATTGTGCAATCCAGACAATTAGGCACCCGCAAACATTTTTTATGCATACTCCCATGAAGCCTTAAACGGATATTTCTGCATTATTCCGAATTTTATTGACTTGTGTGAAGGCTGGTACAGTAGGTTTCCTTGGTTATCCTGTGACTGTTTTATATTACAAAGGTACTATATATACAACAGCTTCCAAGGGCGGATCTAGGATTTACAGAAGGGGGGCTAATTCAAGGTACTAATCTCTTGGGTAGAGCTAGGTGTGCGAAGCTTTGCATGCTGGAACTAGGGGGTCTGGGGGCATGCCCCCCAGGAAATTTTTGAAATATAGATGTTATTGTTAAAATACTGCAATTTGGAGACATTTCCACATAAAATTCATACTATTTTCTGCCTGTAGATATTTTATATACTGCATTTAGATTATAGGTATGGCTCTCTGAAGCATTTTGTTAATGGAAAAGTTTGGGTAAGTACAGACAACCAAGTACATGATGCACCCTCTCACAATTGCACAACACTGAATAGGTCCATGTTAGAATAATAATGTTGAAAGTGGAAATTTTTGAAATTTGAACAATACAATACAAGATTGAATCTGAGAGCATTTTCAATGGAAATTGTGTATCTGGATTAAGTATTGCCATACATATTAACTACAAAAGTAGATGAATGAAGCCCTTAAACAGACCACTTCATTGCATGTATAGGTGCAGGCAGATTTGGAAAAATTCCATAACATAACCAACTATATGCTTCCAGTGAATGTTCTATTAGAGTAGTTAGCTGACTGCTCTATTAGAGTATCTCGATCTTGTACACCTCCAATGCTGATCCGGATCCTTGTTGCATAAACATTAGCATAAATCCACTGATAATACCTTGGAAAGATGTTTATAAGGTGGTTATATCATGATAAATTTAATTGATTGTATCTGTGTAGTTTTGTGTACTGTTCTTTGTATACCCTTTTGTGTTGTATGTTTATGTATGTATGTATGTATGTATGTATGTATGTATATATGTATTTGTGTATGTATGTATGTATGCTTGTTTCGCAGGGCTCCACTGAAAATCAGTGTTTTTCACTGAGTGGAATCCCTGTTTAAATATTACAATTACAATTACAATTACAAATTTATGAGTATTTGTATTATTAATGATCATATAATTATGCTAAGACAAAATTTCATTATAATACTCAGCATATTGATCAAGTAAAACCTAAAAGTGAAGGGGGGGGGGGGGGGGGGGGGGGCTTCAGCCCCCAAAGCCCCCCTGGATCCGCCCCTGGCTTTATTTAAGACTGATAAGCTTTCCAGCAACAAACACTAGAATCTGATGTATTCGTATGGCTTCTCGTAGCGTAGCGCTTAACAGCCACATGGATAATGTAGAAAACCACTATTATAATCCGTTTATGTACAAACTATTGCTGTATAATTATCGGTAGCGATATCGGTCCTCCTACTATTCTGTACCGATGCCGATATTAGTAAAAAATGCCATATCGGTGGCCGATATTTTGGCCGATCCGATTATCGGTACAGCTCTAGTTATTGGGTTAGTATTTTGAGAAAATATATACAAACCTTAACGATTCCAGGTCACTACTGGAGGGGACTAAGTCCATTAAACATGTAATTAATTTGGTATGGTCTAATCTCAAGTTCTCAATTCCTTTCAAACCACCAAAAGGCACTCCTACGGTGGTTAGCTAATCTATCTACAAACCACATTCCTTGAAGTGGTTTACCCCGTAGGTGTGACAGATATTATGCAAACAATTAGCTGTAACTGTGAAAATGTAGCACAAAAATTGGTACTAGTATTTGTGCTAAGGACGTCTTTAAGTGTGCCAAATTTCAGCTCAATTGGATACCATGTTTGTGTTTAATAAGACATCACCTTGAACTGATGATTGCATATAACTGGAGGTTATTTAGTGTCTAGTCTTCTTATACCTCAGGGTACACATCAGACATAATGTCATCCTGTCAACCTTTATGGGGTGTCAGTGGTGTGGTGGATCACATGACCTCACCTTCTGTTTCACCTGATCCTGTTTGATGAAGGCACACTTCATCTGACAATGATCACATGATACCAACTTGCCATAGTGACCCTCAGAATGTTTACACCTATGGAGACATGTGTACACATGGTTACAGTGACACTTGTAATTTGAATAGCTATATAACTAGTTATCAGCCCTATTGTATAGGTTAGACAACTTCAGTTACTACAGTTAGGACTGAGTAGTCCATTAGCTTGTCCATTACATACATGGTAACTGTTAATGATGTGATGATGATAAAACAACATTGACAATAATGAACTGTATCTACCCACCCTAACATAACACAAACAAAACTGCTCCCATGTTTGTCCTTTTGTTTACTTCTTCCTCAATATATAATAAACATATGCATCTTGAGGGGACACATTTTATAATCAATGCAATAATTAGTGTTACCTGATGTAAAGCAAATCCCAGGTTAACTGGTTATTGGTATACGTAACAATTGTAAGTATGATGGGTACATGGGAAGTTTGGTGTTATTGCTATAGGTTGGAGACCTACCTACTGATGTTTGGCAACTACAGATCTGTCACAGACTAGGTGGTCCTAGAAGGTTCTAAGTTAAAGCTGGAAAAAAGGGAAAAGCACCCCATGCTCGGCTGCCAATAACTCCAGCTATCTTATGGGCCAAGCCCTGTTGACCGAGGCATGCTAAAAAGTAACAGAGTGTACTCTCATTGGCTGGTAGAGGATTGAGGTTGACACTATTACAAAAGGTGAGATAGTGACGTTCAGCTGTGGCATAGGTCTTGTGAGTAGATGGAGCTAAAGCAGCTGCGGCATAGGTCTTGTGAGAAGATGGAGCTAAAGCAGCTACAAAGTATCCTCAAACAGCTTCATCCAGCTGACAGATAGATGTCCAGGTGACAATCTGTGTCACCAGGGTGATTAGTGGGGGAAGAATTGTTGAGAGATGAAATAGTGCTTGGGGAACCTGTGAAATGAAAGAAGACATGTTGCTTCTAGATAAAGCATCAACAAGTTTATTATCTTTACCAGCTAAGTGGATTGCATGGAACCAAAAAATTGTGATGGGCTGCAAAGAAGACCAATAAACAAATCAGATGCATGAGGTGAAGGTCTTTGCAGAAGGTAGAGTTGATTACTTCTACCACTGCTAAGTTGTCCACTCTGAACAGTACTATCTTGCCTGACCAGAACTTTCCCTGCATGGCGGCAGCAAAAACAACCAGGATAAATTCCTTGGACTTCAGCCACTTTAAGGAAAACCAATGTGAGGCTCCATAGGCTCCACAACCCCATGACCCAGATGCGTCAGAAAACACTGACATGTCTGCAGACTGTCTTTGGAGATCCCATAGGATGGATATGCCATAATGCCCATTCCATCTCTCAGTGAACATCATAAAGATCTGCTATTGCTGGGGCATTTAAGCGAATATTATATTGTTAGGTGGGTTGTTTCCATTCTCTTGCATGGAGTGTAATCTGCAGAAGAAAGGTCTGCCTGGGTGGATCACTTTTGTAGCAAACTGGAGCATCCCACCAAGCGCTGAAGGTCTTTCTTGCAAATGGACACTTCTTCAGAATGTAACACCTTTCTCTTCGAGCATGATTAACTTTACCTCTGCTAGTCTAGGCTGTAGTGCTGCTGTGTCTACCTCTATGCCAAGGAAGGTCAAACACTGGGATGGACCTTCAAGTATGCACAAGAAGAAAAGTTGCATTTCAGGTATTTGGAAATCCCCAGTAAACGTATAGAAATTCCATCCGGTAGGCAATTTGTACATTTCCTTGACATTTCCTGAAGTAGTATAGAGTGCAATTTCTATGAAATTTCCTAATAGCAGGATTGATGGTATTTCTTGACATTTCCTAATGCAGGATAGATGAAATTTACTGACATTTCTGAAACACAGGAAAGATCAAACGTCTGCATTCAGGATGGGTGGTGTCAAAATGCAAATTTCCTGTCTAGGAAGTGTCAGTAAATGTCATGTATCATCACATTTCCTAAACACAGTATGGATGGGGGACAGTATGGTACCAATGTGCATTATCCTCTCCACCAGTTCAGGGCGCATCACATACCACGACATTATGGACATTTCCTAAATGGCAAGAAACAGACAGCATAAGTATACTTTACAACTAGCTAGCTAGCTTAACTACTTAATAGAGTTTGCAAAATATATAAGAAACCGATATTATCAAGATACTATTTCATTATTGGTTTGGGTAATCACATTTCCTGTTACCGTATAGGAAATGTCCAGTAATATGATATTTCTTGAAATTTACATTACGTGTCCTTGGTCAATAATGGACTCCATGATGTACTGTATATATTGCATTTCCAAATTGCTACACAGGTTACACAAAGACCTTATCCTAATCCATAAAGTGATACAGTAGTCAGGTATGACAGCAGTTGGAGTGACAATCTCAGACTAGTGGTGTGCGATATCAGGATTTTTGTTTTGATACGATAATAGGGTGTAAAGGGTGGCGGCGCGTCTTCGCCGCGACACCTCTATATGAACCCACTGTAAACTAGACTCAAATAGACTCTTAATATGATGACACACATCAAAATAACAATTCTGAGCCTAATATTACAATAATAACCGAGTCATGAATAATGTCCTGCCTAGTCCAATCATAACACTACTAACACCTGGGAAGGCATGGTCAGTCACGTGCCCCCATCTCCGGATTGCATGACTTCCATACAACTTCCCCCCTCTTGAGAAGCTGACCCTCAGGGAAGCTGTTTAATGTTCGACAATATCTTGCGGGCTTCTTCACCTGACGATCACTCCTCGTAGTAGTTTCTGAAAGTAGATTAGGGGGTACACTACTAAACTCAGAGTTCTGTAGTCCACCCTGAGATCCCTTGTTCCTTCTAAGTTGTCTTCACTTGTGCGCTCTGCCATGTCCCATCCATTGGCTAACTGTACTCAAATGTTCTCCCTTACATCTTGATAACCTCTGTAATGACACATTGATCACTTCACCATCTGGAGTGTTGATAGGAACAATAGTTGCACAAGTCGATGTCACTCCTGTTACACGGTATGGCCCTCCGAATGTGCGATCAAGCTTAAATCTAGGTTCTACCTTTAACATTGCTAGATCTCCCTCAGTGATCTTAATCTCACTAGCACTCTTATCGTACTTGACCTTCTGCCCAAATTGAGCTCTACCAATGTTCTGTTTAGCCATTTCACGCACTTGCTTCAATTCCTTAAATAACTCCTTACCATACTCTGATTCTAAAGTTGGGTGTTTCATCACTGGAGCACAGAAATCCATTCCTGTCGGAATGCGACAGTCATGACCATACAGCAATACTCTTCTAATCCTAAGAAATTTTGGAGCTGGCTAAATTCTTCCAAGGGTAAAAGAGATCCTATTCCCTTACTGAGACACAATGATGTGCCTATACTAGAGGACTCTGCTAAAGCAGATATTTTCAACCAATATTTTCATTCAGTTTTTACGAAAGAGGATATTTCTAACCTTCCTGAGCTTTGTAAGTCATTGAATTTTGTGCCTCCACTTATTTCATCAGTGGAGTTCAGTCCTACTGTTGTATGTGATTATCTATGTGCTATTGATGATAGTAAGGCTTGTGGACCTGATCTGATTACTGGATTTTTGCTAAGGTTCTGTGCTGAGAGTATACCTGTGCCACTATCATATCTATATACAAAGTCAATGGAGACTGGTACCTTGCCACGTGACTGGGTCACAGCCAACATTGTCCCAGTTTATAAGAAGGGTGATAAATGTGATGCTTCTAATTATCGCCCAATCAGCCTTACTTCTATTGTTGTTAAAATTATGGAGCGTATAATTCACTCACAGCTAACTTCATGCTTAGAGGCTCATGGTCTCATATTAAATCATCAATATGGTTTTCGTAGACATCGTTCAACAACTCATTTGTTGTTGGAAGCTACCTATGATTGGGCACATACTTTGGAATTACGTCAGAGCTGCCATTGTTTGTTCCTTGACTTTTCTAAGGCATTTGACACTGTCCCTCATTCGCGTTTATTATTAAAGTTGGAGAGTCTTGGAATAGCTGGTGATTTGTTGAACTGGGTCAGGGCTTTTTTAACTGCTCGAGCTCAGCGAGTTGTTGTCAATGGATCTCATTCTAGTTGGTTGCCTGTTATTTCAGGAGTGCCCCAAGGCTCTATCTTGGGCCCACTGTTGTTTATTTTATATGTTAATGATATAAAATCTGTGATCTCACACTCCTATCTAAAGATGTTCGCTGATGACCTTACTTTGTATCGGAACATTGCCAGTGTGAGTGATTGTGAGTTGTTGCAATGGGACCTTAGGAGGATATATGAGTGGACCTTGACTTGGTTGTTACGACTAAATCTACTCAAGTGTGAAGCCTTGAACATCACCAACAAGGCTGTCCTTTACATTTTAATTACTATATTGGATCTCATTTGATAAGCTGGGTTCAGAAAGTGAAGTATCTTGGTGTTTTTGTAACTTCAAAATTGAACTGGTCCGACCATTGCAAATATTGTGTGCATAAGGCTACGGTTTGTCTCAATCATCTTCGTCGTATTATGTTTGGTGCTTCATTTTCGGCTAAGAACATTGCGTATAAGTGCCTTGTGAGACCCCATCTTGAATATGCCTGTCCTGTTTGGTCTCCCTTTACTTCTTCTAACATTAAATTGATTGAATCAGTGCAGCGCAGAGCAGCACGCTGGATCTGTAGCACCTGGAATCCACGATCATATCAGTGGTCCAAATCATTGGATGACTGTATTAGTGAATTGCAATGGCCATCCCTGCAGTCTAGATGGCAATTCTTGTCACTGTCAATTTTGTATGATATTTGGAAGGGGCGTACTGGAATTACTTTTAGTGATTACTTTGAGTTCAATACACTGTGTACAAGGTCGCACTCCTTAACTTTAAAAGTGTTTTCTTCTACCATCAATGCTTTTCGTTATTGTTTTTTTGTATCCGTGGCATTCTTGTGGAACACTATTCCTGAGGACATTTTGGTACGAAGCCAGGTTAAACATTTCAGATCCAGATTGAAACAGTTTATTTTAATGTGATTGTTTAATTCTGTACTTGTATTGTGTATGCTGTTCTGTTTTTGTAATTGTATTTTTGTAACAGTAAAGATTGTATGTAAGGGTATCACCTTGTACAGGCACATGCCTTTTGTGTATCCCTTTAAACAATTTGATAATAATAATAATAATAATAATACATTAGAAAAAATGGTGTTTCTCCTGTCGATGAGTGTGGGCTTGTCATGTATGCCAACAACACAGCACCTAGCAGCTTGTCCCAGCTCTTACCCATCTTCTCCACTAACTTCACTAGCATCATCTTCAATGTACGATTAAAACGTTCAACCAATCCATCTGTTTGTGGGTGGCCTCCTGATGTGGGTAACTGCTTCAATCCTAGTATAGCTGCTGTATCTTGAAGTACATCTGAAAGAAACTCGGCTGCCCTATCATGTATGATTTTAATTTGGCAGGAACTCCATGCCTCCACACTAACTCTGCAAGACACTTAGACACTGTAGTGGCAGTCCTGTCTTTAACAGCAAATACCTCTGGCCACTTAGTGAGGTAGTCCTGAAAGACTAATGCGTACTTATTACCATCCTCACTCACATCCATCTCCTTGAAATCCATCCCCAAGCACTCAAATGGTTTGCCAACTGGAATACACTTCAAGGGAGGCTTCTTCTACCATTTCTGACCCTGAGTGGAAGCACACACTACACATGATTCACACACCTTATACACAGCAGCTCTCATGCCTGGCCAATAGTAGTACTGACTGAGCCGGCAATACATCTTCTTGGGAGCAAAATGACCAGCGAACATGGCTTCATGATGCTCTGACAACACTTCCTTGTGTAGGCTTGCTGGGACTACCAGACGCCTCCTTCCAGCAGCATCACCATTCTCAAAAGCAGAACTCTGTCCACAAGAAATAACCTTTCTGAGCCTGTGTCATTAGCTTCCTTGCTCGTACAGGATCCTCTGGGAGACTCTTCTCCTCCAAATACTGAATCATCTGATTCAACTCACTGTCACTCCTCTGTGCCTTCCTTATCTTATCCATGATTGGTTCCTGCTCAACAACTTCCATCTGTAACACTTCAGGAACCGGCGCTCGAGAGAGAGCATCAGCTGCCCTGTTAACACTTCCAGGTTTGTGCTCTAATGTCACATTGGGCAAGTACCGCGACAGTCGCAAATACCATCTTGCTAGGATACTTTATGTCTGGCTCTTCAGATAAGGTATAAAAGATGATACCAGTGCCTGATGGTCTGTGTAAACAGTGACTTTGCTGCCTAACAAGTACACTTGAAAATGCTCTAGGGCATATACTAAAGCAGCTACTTCCAACTCACTGACACCATACTTTTGTTCAGCTTGATTAGTACATCAGCTTGCATATGCCACTGGGTGGCGTTCACCATCATCGGCCACTTGCTCAAGCACTGCCCCAAATCTCAGCTCACTAGCATCAGTCCACAAGGTAAATGGCTTATCCATATCCGGGGGACGCAATACTGGTGCAGAAACTAATCTGTCCTTAATCTGGTTGAATGCTAGCTTGCACTCTTGGGACCAATCAAACTTCACAAACCTTCCAGTTGACTTATCCTTTCTGGTGAGGGCTGTAAATGATCTTGATAGCGTTGCCATCTCTGGGATAAATCGGCGATAAAAATTAGCCAAACCCAAGAAGCTCTTCACTTCCTTAACAGTCTTCGGAACAGGAAAATTGGTGACAGCAGCTACTTTCTTGTTGTTGGGTAGTACTCCCTCAGGGGTCAACATGTGCCCCAAATACTCTATCTCCGCAGTGGCAAACATACACTTAGATGGCTTTAGGCGAAGCTCAGCTTCCTTAATTAAGTCTAACTAACACTTCACGAACATGACTCACGTGTTCCTCCATTGTCTTAGACGCAATCAGTAAATCATCTAAGTAGACTGACACAAATGACCTGCACTTCTCACCAGAGAACAAATAACTCATCAGTCACTGAAACGTAGCGGGCGCATTTGTCAATCCAAACAGCATCCGTCTATACTGAAATAAGCCCATATGGCATGTGAAAGCTGTCTTTGGCTTAGAGTCCTTGGCCATCCTTACTTGATGGTATCCTTTCATTAGGTCCAATGAGGTAAAAATCCTCGGCTTGCTCTTACCAATCATATTGATTAACTCGTCGATCCTGGGTAGGGGGTACTGATCAGGAACAGTGTTCTTATTCACCCCTCTATAATCTACACATACACGAAGAGCACCATTCTTCTTCCTAACAAGTACTAGTGCTGATGCATAAGGGCTACTACTGGGTTCTATACAACCAGTATGGAGTAAACTTCTCAACTCCTGCTCCAACTCGTGTCTGAGCACATACGGAAGCCGTCTTGGGGACGTCTGTACAGGCTTAGCACTTCCTGTGTCAATGGTGTGGGTCACCAAATCCGTCTCTCCAAGCTCACTATCTTGCAGAGCGAACACATCACTCATGCCTAACAACAGTTCCTCTAGTTGCTTCCTCTCACCATCCGTATTCTGACTGCCAATCTGCAGTTGCTCCTGTAACCGTAACCTCCTCGCACTCTCATCACTAGTACTCTCCTGGATGTGCCGTACACATAAGGCTTCATCAACACTTGTGTCATTCCAGACAGGATCGTCCTCGTCAACCACAGTTATGGTCTGTGATTCTAGACCCCAATTACTAATAACCACTTGTATACTGGACTCACCTGTCCACAAGGTCTCCTCAATGTCACATTGTTGCTTGGCCAGTACATCCTCACTAGGAGTCACTACTCCAATCACTGTTGACTGTGAATCACTGTCTGACTGTTGTTGAACAGTTGCTTTGACCACCTTGGTCTGTTGAGGTGCTAGATGTACTACGTGTGAGAGAGTAACACACAGTACTTTCTTACTACAAACGGTATCTCTGTCAACAGGCTCCACTACAGTACCATTAACGTGTACCACTTGTACACCATAATCCACTGTGGCATTTGTCCCAAGTATAACTCCACAGTTTTCACGGTCCCTTGCCAAATTGGTTTCGACGACTCAAGAACAAAACATGGTACAGTGAGAGTCTTGCCTATCTCCTCCAACAGGATATCCAGTACAACAATACTGGTAGCACCTAACTCCTCATCTCCAGCTCCTTTGGGCTGGGATTGCACTGAACACTTACGGGAATTCAACTTCTCTGAACCCCAATTATTCCTCTCTTCAATCTTAGGTAGCATTTCTGCTCTGACTAGTGACACTTGAGAGCCATTATCCAGTAATGCTCTGGTCTTATATCCCTCTACTACTATGTCAACCTTGTAAGTAGGGCCAGTCACACTCATTCTAGGTGGATGACTTACATCCTCTGAGGTTAACATACGGGACCACAGATCCTCATCTGTGTCTTGAACACTATCAGTGGTAATAACCCTGTTGGCATGTCCATCGGTCTCATTAGATGGACAATTATTTGCCATGTGGCCCTTCTTACTACACTTATAACACTTCACATTCTTCAAAGACATCTCAATTGACCCTCTGGGATCTAGTTTCTTCTGTTCTTGCTGACTATTGCTGCTGCTGGCTGGGGCTTTGCTGCTACCTGATGGCTTATCCACCAGCTTCTCTATGAACTCCTTCTTTGATACACCCTTGTAGCCCCCAGACTTTCTCACCTTATTCCAGTCATTGCCTTTGTTCCTCTGTTCCCTCTCCTCTATCCTTGCTTCTGCCCTCAATAAGCATTGTAATAGCTCTTGAAGAGACCAGTCTTTAATCTCTCCCACCTAGGGTAACTGGTATCTTGTTCCACAATATGAATATCAAATTATTATTTGACAGCTGATCAGGAGCCATTCTCTGATAGTCTTTGAGAGCCTCTAGCAGCCCTTGGGCTGACTTAAAGTCTTGGTACTGGAGCTCATGGCATCTTAAGTAAGCCGTGCGAGGGTCCATGTGCACACCATAATGACTCTTGTATGATTGATGTCCAGGAATCCTTCTCTTCTCTACTCAGCGTCCTCTGCCAGGTACTCTTGGCCAATCCAGTCAAAAACCACGAGAACCACTGTCCACTGAACCCTGGTCTCGTCAGTCCACTTGCAGTTTCCATTAGCCTCACAAAAATCTGTTAGCCACACCTCGAAATCTTCTCTACCATCCCCAGAAAACTTGCTAACCCTGTCTCTTAACTCTTTAAATCCAGGTGGGTGCTTAAAAGCACTAGGACTCGGGGCAGCTGTATTCAAACTTAATGTTGACACTGGTGGCAGCACTGTAGAAGCTGATGTCAGGGGCGTAGCCAGGGGGGGTTCAAAGGGTTCCTTTTCAGAGTTAAGTTTTTTAAATCGTGATACTGGTTAACTAGAACTGAATTAACTTACACAAATCCACTGAAATGGGTAGCTACAGGTCTTCAGGCAGAGGAATTCAAGTACCTCTACTCGCTATTGCGAATGAATTTATAAGAATACACATGTTTACACGTGTACACGTGTTTACATGTGCACACGTGTTTACATGTGCACACCTACGAAATTCTATACTTAGGGCAGAACCCCCCTTTTGGAAATCCTGCCTACGCCCCTGGATGTGATTGGGGTGGAGTGTAAGATGGGAAACACTGTAGGAACAGTAGTGGTTGAACTGGAATGGACAGCTGGAAACACTGTAACAGGAGTGGGAACTGCTGGGAGTTTCCGTCTGGTTCCACTACTTGGACCGTGGCGTATCAACCGCCTGACCTAATTGACGAGACGACGTGGCGCTCACAAACTCTGGCGCCGACAGCTTCACGCCACTGTTGACTGACTCCTTCGCTCGTAGTTCACTAACTACCTGGCGTGCTTCACACAATTGCTCCCCATTCTCTAATTGGAGCGCATCTCTTTCTGACGTTATGCACACTACTAACTGCTGACGTTCGCGCAACAACTGTTCATATACACTTAATTGCGTGTGCAAACGCTGAGTGTTATCTCCGCTTCAGCCAGGCGACGCGCGAGGGTACCCTTGCGCCTACATGACGTGCACGTGAACATTATAGCCTTACTTGACGCAACTGACAACACAGTATACAATTTTACAGACGGACGATCGCATACTTTTATTTTTTTTATATTAACAATAACTTATTACAATTACAAACAACTATTACAACTACATAAACTGCAGTTAGCTACAGGGGAAAACTATTGCTAGGGGAAAAGGGGATTGTCATCATCATCCGAGCCCTGAAGGGCCCAGTACCTCAAGATCATCTTAGCATTGTTGGACCACAGTTGCAGACAGTTGTTGTAGCAAGTTCTTTCTAGCAACTTTCCGAAGGACACCACTGCGAGGAGTGGTACGGTCAGCTATACTCTAAAGTTTTTAGAGCAAAAGGTGTCCAAACTCCAAATGTTTTCACAACTAATGGAATGAAATCTGACCCCACTTTCTCCACAGCTGCCAAATGCTTCTCATCCTTGGCAACCTCTCCAGCAGCAGCAGCCACCCATGCAAGCACATGAAGCACAGGAGGAGATAAAAGCAGGCTGAGTGGTGCAGCGTATGGAGACATCGAAGTAAGCTGGACAACCATGCTGGAAGTCAGGATGAAAAACATCACCAGGGCGCAACCCATCATCATAAGAAGCTTTCTGTTCCTTAAGAACCCCAGGGTGATCCTGTGAAAGGGCATTATAAATGATGTTTACCAGAGCATCATGTCGACGTATTCTCATTGGGCCTTGAGAGCAACCTACTGTAACAGATGGTCACCATAGTTATCGATGGTAGAAAGACAGGTACACAAAGGAGAGAACGGAAACAAAGAAACACCCAACCATATACGTAATCCAATAACAAATTCAGGCCCAGGGATAGCCAAACCCAGACTGACTCGAGGAATAGCTTTGAGCCAGCCACTACTCGTGCCAGAAGGGTGTGACAAAGCAGTCAAACTAGCTTGATTGCGAATGCCAAAGGATACAAATAAGTCATCAAATAAATGTTTGTCTAATGTAGCTTGCAGGTCCTTCTGAGAGGCTGAGAAAAGCAAATGACCACTGGAAATACCCGATTCAGAAAGTAAGGTAGCAGCATCCTCTTCATTAGGGAGAAAGAAGGGTGGAGGCTAATTCACGAGCACTGTTACATGAACCCAAAAATGCAGGTGAAGCAGAAAAAGCAGATTTACGTAACCCCAGACCTCCTAATCGAAATGGCAAAGATGCCTGACTCCAAGAAGTGTCGAAAAGATTGCACTGCATAATCCTACCAAGGCAGGAATGAAGATTATGATCAAATTGAAACAGAAAGAGTTTCAGGATGGTGAAAGGCACAGTACGAAGGGGGGTGTCTATTTTACGGACCGGAAGTTTCTGCTTAGCAAGCTAGGTGTTTAGCAGGTCTATTTTACGGACCAGACCTGAAGAGGTATAATTAAGGCATGCGTGCACGTGGATCGATATTTCCATGATCGTGCGTGTTTTTTGAATTCCGTGTGCAAAGCTCTAAAGGCTGAAAGCTTGTGAGAGCTGATGTTTTCGCGGGTTTCGGGCCTCATCAGAGCTAGTGGAGTTTAGTAGCTATCTCAGCATAATGTAGTGTGTCATTGTTTCGAAGTAGACAAGAGTGAAGATTTAGCCGCCGTGACACGAAGTCGTATAAGCGGACTGGTTATTTTAAAGCTTTAGTGCAGGCGAGTGCAGGTGATTCGGGGACAGAGATTGCAGTTTAGCCATGTAGATTTAAGATTAGATAACTACTGGAAAGTCAGCTCAGCTGGTTTTCCCAGTGGGTGAATATCCCCAAAAGGTACAATCACATGCATATACTGTACATTCTATTAAACTATTCTTCCATCACTCTGTTGGAACTAACATGCCCTCTGGACTCCATCCATCACATCCAGTCTGCTCGCAATAGGAAGCAGAGCAAAACTGAGTATCTGCAGCTGTTGGCTGAATTTGATCGCCTAAATATTGCTAACTATTATGACACCATTGAAATCACGGTACTTGGTCATTTTCAAGTGTCTTCCATCAAGAATTTATCTAGTTTGTTAAACTTTGTTCAAGCTGATATAAGGATTTCGAAGCACATTATTAAGGAATGGTTAGATGCTGCTGCCTCTGCCAGTATCTCTGCCTCTCAGAGAATTTTTCTAGCACGAAACTGTACAGAGTGGTGCACAAATTAGACAGTTTTATTTTTGTAATTACAGTAATTAGTCTTTTTTGTTGTTGTTGTTTTTGCCTTGCCATGCCCACAGTGTAGTCCTCTACTTTTTGTGTTCGCATGCTGTCCGAGGTTTCACATGCCTATTTGTTTTGTTGTACATCTTTTCATCACAATTGTTAATGATGGTTATCTCTCATAATTAAGATTAATTAAGTAAGTGTGCAAGGCCATGTGTGACTTCTCTGGGGAGGCATATTTTTTAAGGCTATAAGAGTGTAATCCACGAAAGTATATAAACTCCCACTGTAGTTATTTGTTGCTAGTTGTGTGTCACTGAGCTGCTGCATGAGCAGTCTGAGCAAGAAATTTTTCAGAAGGACAGTTAGTTATTGCTGCATGCCGGAGCCAAAACATTGTTGCAGTATATAACCAATGGCAGACTGATCCAGCATTGATTAACACCTTTTCTTCTGATACAGATCAAGGAAAATTGGTCAGTCAAAAATAATAGCTATGGCCTTTTTTATAATACTTGCAATTGTGTTTTACGTACGTAGCTATAGCATGCTAGCCTATAAAACACTGCTGTAATATTACACAGTAACCTATACTGCCGGTAACATTTTCATGTGACATTGATTTGTATAATTCTACACAGAGGACTGGAAATCTGACCATGCAGCATTGCATACTGGTATATCAGAATGGAACAAAAGAACTTTCTGGCAGAGCTCAAGATGGTTCACAATGTGTGTGTAACACCAGATGGAAAGGACATGTGTGCAAGTCTTTTAAATGTTTAACTTGTTAAATATTACCTATAAGTCTGATTCATGCACAATACCACAGTGTACATACATATAACATCATTAATATAAGTATCAACACGGTTTCAGGCCTTCTCATTCCTGTCAAAATCAGCTACTGCTACTAACCGATGACATTCTTAAAGCTATGGATGAAAAGAAACAAGTAGATCTGATATTTTTAGATTTTTGCAAAGCCTTTGATAAAGTGTGGCTATTAAACAAACTAAAGCACTATGGAATTACTGGTAACCTTGTTAAATGGATAGAGCAATGGCTGACTAAAAGAAACCAACAAGTAACTCTAGAAAATCATGTGTCAAGTAAACTACCCGTAAAGCCTGGAGTTCCACAAGGAACCGTATTGGGACCTCTCATGGTTTTGTTGTACATGAATGACATTGATGAAAATATTTCCTCAACTGTTCGGCTATGTGCTGATGATTGCGTTATGTATAGGATAATTGATTCCTTAGAAGATTCACTGTGCCTTCAAAGAGACCTCAGTACCATTCTTAACTGGACTAAAAAGTGGCAGATGCAATTGAACATTGACAATGTGTAGTATTAATTATAAGGTGTACAAGATCAACATCTCCCATTAATTATGACTATAATTTAAATGACAAAACTCTTCAAGTAACAGAACAACATCGATACCTGGGACTTATTTTTCATGAAAGCATGCAATGGTCACATCATATTCAAGCTATGTGCATTAAAGCAAACAGATCCTTACATTTTCTTCGGCGCAACTTAAGTAAATGTAGTAGTAATGTCAAGCAAAATGCCTACATTACCATTATAAGGCCATTGTTATAGAGTATGCAGCTTGTGTCTGGGACCATTATCATGAATACTTAATATATGACATAGAAAAAATCCAATGATGTGCTGCAAGATGGGTCCTTTCTGATTTTAGTTGGTACAGTAGTGTGACAGATATGTTGAACTTCCTTGAATGGCCAACCCTACAAGAGAGAAGACACATTAATAGGTTAAGCCAATTTCACAAAATTGTTCATCAGCTTACTCCTTCCGGCCATACAGCTACCATCTTATTTCTTACCAACTCAGTATCCAACTAGACAGCTTCATCAACATCGATTTATCATCCCAGTCAGTTCCACTGTATTGTATCAGAAAAGTTTCTTTCCGAATACTTTAAGAGAATGGAACACTTTACCTAACAACTTTATTGAAGTGCAATCCACAGAAATTTTTACCAACCACCTTGTCATCACACAATAAATAATTTTATGTATGCATGTATGTGTTAAATGTTTTCTTTTGTTTGTAATTACCTGGGTCAATTATCAACTATGCTGTCTCGACCCAGTATATAATCATAATCATAATCAGCAAAACGTTTGCTGCTGCCAGGTAGCTAAGGGCACTGCAAGATTGCTAAGATAACCGTCGTCTCTGATATGAACGAGCAAGCTTCACCCGTGAACAGTTGCTATCGAGGTTGCTATTTACTGTAAGCTACAGTTACTGTAGTTAAAATTGATGGTTTTGCAGGACTATAGCTAGCTAGATACGTACACCCAGCACGAGAGTGACCAGACCAATGCGAAGCTACAATCATCCGGGCACGACAGAGCTGGCAAAATGCTCGTGGGCTGGCACACAGACTATAGATCTGGTCCGTAAAATAGACTTGAACGTATTAAACACTTGGCTTGCTAAACAGGAACTTCCGGTCCGACGGTCTGGTCCGGTCAGTAAAATAGACACTCTCGTACGAAGGAGGTGAATAATTTTACAACTACTGAGGCAACTACGTAAAAGATGGAGCTCTACCTGAGGGTCATCTAACAGAGAAAGTTTCTCCTGAGTTAATGCTACTTTGTCCATTCGAGAAGAAAATCATTAAAGAAAATGTCATCACCCCAAAGAGGAGAACCCAGCAGTTCCAAACTTGTGACTCGCTTGATGTCAGTTGGGAGATTGAGAAAGAAGTCTCCAGAAGGCCAAATAATTCACACTTGGTCAGATTCAAATGTAGTCCAAACTCAGGACCTCGAGTGGCAAAAAGAGACAAAAGAGATGATAAAGAAGACTGCTTCCCAACTAATGTGCCATCATCAAGGTACCAAAGATTTAACTCTACAAAGTCACGGAGATTTACAGCATCAATAAACTGTAAAATTACAAGTGAAAAAAGCAAAGGGCCCAGAGGGTCACCCTGTTGCACCCCGGACGAAGCCAAAAGCCTTCTATTGCCAAAGCGAAGCTCAGCCGGTCGTTGGGAATAGCACCACTTCACCCAGGCAGAAATCTCAGGAAAATCTTCAGACACACAAGTGAAAAAGGCAGAGCGATCACATTCATTAAAGGCATTCTTCATGTCCACTTTTAACAAAGCTAAAGAGTCATCAGCACCATGAGTAGAAATAAAATGTGACTGGATTTTGGAAAAATGATCCAAATCGCACATTAGAAGTTTCGAGATAAACGTTTTTAAAGAATTGAAGCCAGCATAACTTTCCAAGGATAGCAAGCACGCGTATGAAATTTACACAAAAGATGCATCAATCTGTTACCTTTCAAGCCACTTCCAGTACTTGTAGCTGCTTGTACAGTTTCCCGCCAAATAAGATAGAAAATCTGAGCAGTTGGACGAGCGAAGTAGTATCACGAGTGCTCACAAAGGAGTGGAGGCTGGGGGGTGGCGGGGAGGGCAAAAGATAGGCCTCAAAATGGAGGCAGACCACGATTGGAGTCCAGACACGAGATTACAGGGCTGTGCTGGCTCCTTAGTGGCTGATATGTAGCAAAATCTACAGAGAACACGTCTGGCCAACATTATAAGGCTGTCCACCAGTAAACCACTGATTCTTGCCAAGCCAGGTCCTTCACAAGGCCTGAAACCGCCATTTGGGCACTCCACACCACCCAGAAAAGATGTCTATTAAAACCAGCCTCGTGTAGTTTGAGTAGTGCTGAGGGTCAAAACTTGTAGTACGATAGTGTAGCTATCCACTGGTGGTGTTAGTTTGATTTTGCCTGATGTGCGATTTGGTTCGGTTCTGTAAAATCTGGTCACAAATGACGAGTGATGTGGATCGCATACTTTAACGCACTAGACGTGTTCCCACTGCTCACATTGCAGAGTCTGGTCGTGATCTTGAAACTACCATGTAGAGAGTTCAGCTGCAAACAAATCGCCCTGTAGAAAGATCAGCTAGAAGAAGTTACCTTGTAGAGAGTTCAGCTGCAAAGAAATCACCTGCTTCATCTTTTCTTCCTGTGGTAAAGAAAATAATGATAAGTTAAAAAGCCCTATAGCCGGCCATAGGCCCGCTTTGGGGTATATAAATACAAAAAGAATTGAAATCTAATCCAAAACAGCTAAGCCGTAAAAAAGAGTGCAGACCTCAGAAAGGTTATGGTGAAAAAAGATGTGAAATCCAAAGTGGCGGCCAAGAAATGGCTGTGTGATGGTAGGTTAATGGTTAAAATTTTAATAACAACAATTCAGGTGAATTTTGTGCCAAAACCAAGCAACACCAAATTTACCTGAATTGCTGTTATTAAAATTTTTACCATTAACCTACCTGGAGTATTGCATCCAGGTCTGGAGCCCTTACTTAGCGAAAGATATTGATCTCCTAGAGAAAGTACAGAGACGTGCCACCAAGTTATCACCTAGTTTATTTGATTTACCATACGAAACTCGTCTAGAGAGACTTGGTTTATATTCACTGTATTGTAGACGTCAAAGGGGAGATCTAATTGAGACCTACAAGATATTGAATGGTTTCTATGACATCAACTCTACCTCATTTTCACTTTGAGTAATACGGATACCACCAGAGTTCACCACCCTAAACTCTTTAAATTTCGATCTCGGCTGCTAGTGAGGCATAATTTTTTCACCAACAGAGTAGTTAATTTGTGGAATTCTCTTCTAGCAGATGTTATTTCTGCACCAACCGTGGCATTGTTTAAGAAGAATCTTGATGATTTATGGAGAACAACAAGATATGGGCACTCTCAAAGGCCTGCGGCCTAGCTTGACAGTCTTGTACTGCCAAACAATTTTTGTCCATTGATAATAATAATAATAATAATACCATCACAGCCATTTCTTGGCCGCCACCTTGGATTTCACATCTTTTTTCACCATAGCCTTTCTGAGGGCCGCACTCTTTTTTACAACTTGGCTGTTTTGGATTAGATATAATATAGCACAGAGTAACTGCCTGCAGCCTGCTGTAAAAAATAAGATTAAGGACATACCTCCCTTACTTTTAAGAAGAAATTAAGTACAAACTATAGCTAAACTTCTATATACGTACCACTGATGTAAATGATTTTTGTTGGTTCTAAAAATATATGTAAATATACAATACCCTTTGTCAGCTGTCTGCTGGAAACTAATACCAGTAGATGGTCACAACATAATTTTGAAGCCTAAATAACTCGCTGGAGTAACTAGTTATTGCAGCCAAGCCTCCCATATAGTCTTTGATGTGCTAGGAAGAAATTTCATGCCGCTTAATTTGATGGAAGAAAAGCTCAGATCCATATGAAACTTGCGCTGTGCATGAAGTGATAACCAAACTATATTGCTGTATAGTGGAGGTGTGTGGGCTTTCCTTTTGTTGATTACTGGGTTGCTCCGAATCCAAAAATACATGATTTCACTTTTTGAATAAACCAAACCTTTATATTTTGTCAGCCAGCTCCGCTGAAAGTGTCTTTGCTGCTTACCAAAAGTGTGGGCTGGAAATATGTATGTGGCACTGGGTATGAAATGATGATTAGGCCAGGCAAAGTTGATTGTTAGATTCCCGTTTTCGCCCGCATGGTTTAACAGAAATGCCACAAAATTTTCATTATATGGCTATTTCCACCGCATGGATTTTCAAATATTCACAATAATTTCATTATTGTAATAGTGGGTTTATTTTAGTGTTTTCTTCAAGGTTTTAGCCATAATGAATAATGAATAATGACCTGTCAACGCACAAATGGTCCGGGCATATAAGGTCCGGGCGGACCATTTATGCTGTCACAAATGGTCCAGCCGGACCACTTGTGCTTACATAACTGGTCCCCCGGACCACCCATGCCAGTGCATAAATGGTCCGGGCTGAACATAAACGGTCCGCCTCCAGTTTGTCGTGCATGCACCCGCCAATTATGCTGGCGCGAGAACATATCAAACAATTAAGCGACTTTTAATAAAAAAAATTTTATTGACAAGATACACGCGTCTACACTGGAAGCAGGTTTTCAAGGCTCTGTTATGGAGCGCCAGATAACTTTTTAACCTTTTCCAGGTTCTAGCAGGAATGGCCAGCATGACATCTACTTTCACGTAAAATGTAACAGCTTAATACGGCCTTCTTCATGGTACAAAGTAGGGGGTTTAACATTACACATAGAACCATTGGCAATGAAAATATTTGCTCACCCCAACAATCCAGGCGCGAACTTTTTAACGATTCCAGGTTATACCAGGCTAGAGCTATCCTTTCTTGAATACTTCAGCTAGCTATACCGTTCGTGATGAACGATTTACAAGGTACAAATAATTTTATAAAAATCACCATCTCAATCCAATAGTCGCATACCCCGGCTGAGCACTGATTATTAGTGAAGCGCGCGCTATATTGCGTGGGCGAGTTGCAATGGAGAAGCATTCCATTCTTGAATGTTTAATTAATCAACTTTTCAATGGTCAATAGTCCTTGTACATGATGCTAATAACTGTTTTGATCACGTGATACATCTTTGTATTTTGTACATGTAATCAAATAAATATTTTTTTAAAATGGTCATTATAAAAATTTCAAGTTAGTTGTTTGCATGCAGCTCTCCAACATATAAACCTGCGGAAAAAACAGTCACATTTAAATTAGTGAATTTAAAAAATCTTTATCACGCACACACTACAATGCATATTCACATAAAAATAAAACACTACAAGGTATGGTAATGGTTGTTTACATTGGTTAATTTTGTGGTGCGCCACATATAGCAACAAGGGAAATGTGTATCTGTGATCAAGAATTTAATTTAGATTGAAATAATATCATAATTAGATGGTCTCACTATCTTTGTCAACTAGAGATGAACTGGCTTTTGGTAAAAAGCGAGGGGTAGCCAATGCCTTGGGACTCTTGTATGCTATGTGAGAAATCCAATCAGAAATACACAAATATATTAGAAACCAAATCCTAAATCCAAAATCATGTAAAAATAATGGAGAAAGTAGACAATGATCGATCATGAATAACTAGAACAAGATGTAGATCAACAACTGTACAGCTACGTGGGCTTCTTTTTACAAAGCATACACTCACCTTATTTGCACATTGCCCAATCGTCATCATGGACGCTTCCACCTCCCACCGTGCACCAGTGGCGTAGCCAGACTTTTCGCCATGCCTGGGCAATGGGTGGGCAAGCCATTTCCCATGCAACACATGTACACATGCCCATCTTCATATGGACATCAATATAACACTTTTAAAATGCATTATGTATCATCCTACACTACTGTATGCAAGATGACTAATATCAACCTAATAGAAGCGAACGCCTAGCTAGCTATTGGCCTTCTAACATACTACATACATCTAGCTACATGTGTCTTAATACCAGACTACAAAAATTCTTGAATTAAAGCACGAGGCGCTCTATCACGTGATGACTATGCTCTGCCACTACAGTTGCTAGCCTAGAAAAGTAGAAACAAAAAGAAAAGAATTGCTGACTGAACAAGTACTCCATACCGTTTGAACTGAGCAGTATCCACAAGGATAGATGGGTGCTAATTTCACAAATACCTCTAGACTGCTTTACCTCCCGAGTTTTGACCACACCGATAGCTACCGTGATCACTTAATCCAAATGTAAACCGTCCAGCCCACTATAGTGAAACCAATTCTTTGTCCTTCACTCCTTGCCACAATGCTGCGTGTTTTTGTAATCACGTGATCTTGCTTCTATTTATTGCCTTCTCTATTTGTGCACAATCAAGTTACTCGTAGGGAAAATCCCTTGGATAACCCCATCTCTGTTTAGCCAAAAAGAAGGAAACCATCGGTGAAAATGGCACGGTGAGTGTTGTATAAGTTGTGCTATACTTATTCTTGTACAGTGACTAATTAAGTAACTTTAGCAAAATCTCGAGCTATCCAGCCCACGTCTTTATAATTACTCTAGGAGCTGATGGTGGGGCAAAGAAGTCTGATGCCCGGGCAATGCCCTGGCTTGCCCGGGTTTGGCTACGCCACTGCCGTGCACTAAAGTAATAGAAACAAACATCATTAAATAATATAAGCATTAATATTATTATAGCATAACACAGCAGCACAATATTACAGCATGATAAACAAACCAAAGTATTTATACAGAAAACTGTCATAGACATTTAATCGTCTTTGAGCAAGGCCATTTTAACGAAGGCGCAAATTGGGCGTGGGCGTGGGCGGACAATTCATTACATTCTTTTCGCCGTTTATACCTATCACTGGCAAACTAATGCATATACAATATCAAAGAACGTATATATTTAAACAGTTGTATGATACTTATAGACTGTTTTTTCACTGTCAACCACTTCTTGCGCGTGGGCGGCCCACCACCCCTCCCCTCCGCATCCTCCCACCCACCCACCCCCTATATGATATATGTGCTATACAGGTGAGCATATAAAAGTTGCTAAAATTAACAGGTTTTTTTTAGAATCAGTTTTATTTTTAAAATTCTAATTGAACAAACAGTACATTTTCATACTGCAGCTGAATGACATTAAAATATACTGAATTGTCTGATATGATTTGCAGTGTAATTATAGCTATCTGAAGCATTTAATATGGTTGATGCTACACTGAACATAAATATTAAATCCTTGCCCACGACGTAGTTCCTGAAAATGTATGTCGGAATATAAAAATTGACTGACACTCTATAAAGAACAAAGACATCTTCAGGTTTCATGTTTACGCAGGACATCTTCAGGTTTCATGGTTCCATAATCTAAACTGAAATCATATCTGTGGGACCATTTCCTGACTAACTTTGATGAAAACAATAACTGCACTCTACATTACTTATGTCCATGCTCCAGAAGTCACCAAACTAAACCTCCAACTACCAATTTTAATCACTTATAATCTTAACCATGTAATTATGTAATTACTTAGCTAAGTAGTTAGTATTAATCGTACGTATTTTATGGCTGTTGGTTGCTACCAACAGCCGGACCTTTGGTGTTTTTGTTTTTTACACCATAAAGCCTAAAAAAAATAAAAAAATAATAAAGACATCTTCTATGGTAGCTAGCTACGTATACATAGCTATAACAATTATTTTTGTCACTCAGTATAGTATTATACTATGAGCGCTATAGCTAATCCGTGATGACAAGTAGTGAGTCTAGTGACGAGTGGCTTAGCTTTACCATTGACATTAATTTTATAACCCGGACCAGTTTTGCTCGGGTAGGACCATTTTTGTTGTCACAGCTGGTCCGGCCGGACCATTTATGTCGAACATATGTGGTCCGGCCGGACCATTTATGCACCCGGACCAAATATTTTGTTACAGACCGCCCGCCTGCGTGATATTTTGAAAATCTTGAAACAGGAATCTTACAATCAACTTTGCCTGCCCTTCATGTAACAGTGTACGAGGCTTGGCTTCCTCCCTTCATTCTGTTGGTGTCAACTAGCTAATTTATCCCGATGAGGAGGCTGCTGTCACACTTTTTTCTAGAATTTCTGGTAATCCTTCAATCCTCCCATCTTCTCAGCAAGACCTACAGGCTATAATCGACCAAAGCATCTTTGATAACCTGTATGCTACTCTCAGTATTAGGGATCAGGCACGTTTAACTGCTCTAGCACATCCTTCTGCACAAGCAGTGGCTGGCTTAAAGCTATCCCTAAAGCCTGTCTTGATTTGGCCATCCCTGGTCCAGAATAATTTGTTAAACGTTTACGTTTGTAGCTTGGTGTAACCTTGTTTCCTCTTTCTCCATTGTGCACTTGCCTCTCTTCTATAGACAGCTTTGGAGACCATCTGTTAGGTTGTTCTCATGGTCTTATGAGAATCCGTCGTCATGATACCCTTGTTAACATCATTTATAATGCCCTTTCTCAAGACAATCCTGGTGTCCTTGAGGAACAGAGGGCTTCATATGATGATGGCCTGCGGCCTGGTGATATCTTTCATCCTGATTTTCAACATGGACGTTCTGCTTACTTCGACGTCTCTCAGTGTACGCAGAACTATTCAGCCTGCTTTCATTTCCTCTTCTGCTGCATGTGCTGGGGTAGCTGCTGCAGCTGGAGAGTTGGCCAAGGATGAGAAGCATTTGGCAGCTGTGGAGAAGGCTGGTTCTGAGTTTGTTCCTTTGGTAGTGGAGTGCTTTGGAGTGTGGACCCCTTTTGCCCTGAGAATGTTAAGAATTATTGCTGACTGTACCATCCCTAGAAGCGGTGTTCCTACCAAGCTTGCAATTCCTACCAAGCTTGCAAGAAAGAATTTATTACAACAACTTTCTGTTGCACTGTGGCAAAGCAATGCTAAAATGATTTTAAGATATTGGGCTCTTCAGGCCAATGATGATAATAACAATCCCCTTTTTCCTTGATTGATTGTATTCCTAGTAGTAGTATATAGTAGCAGTACTAGTAGTAGCAGTAGTAGTTTGGCTGTGTAGTTGTATGTGTAGTTGTAACCATTTTAAATATTCTACTATTAATTTCTAAAAAGAACCAAAAAACTTTGCCTGGCCTTAAGGCCACTACAATGAGATAACTTGTTTCTCGTCAACTTCTCATAGAGTAACACATGCGGGCGGGCGGGTTATCTCATCTCATTATTGCACAAGCCATAGCATATTTGTACAAAACCAGTATATTAATCCTTTATTTTTAGGCTATTGGCAGGATGCACACCAAGCACTGGTGCACACTGAGGGTAAAATTCCAAGTGCACATAAACTTCAACTTCAGTAACATAGCATTCAAGTCCTTTGCAAAAGTTCCACCAGTCTTGGAGTCATGTACCATGCAGCAGCAGACAGCAGCAGTCTTAGCACATGTAGGCTGGTCAGTCTTATTAGGGGGAGGGGCTGTGTAAGCTTGTGGCAGAAGTAGCAACACTAAAGCTACTATGTCTCTTAGATATGATGGCCCTGCACATAGGGCATGCAGGTCACGATACCAATGCTAGTGTATGGTCTAATGTACACTGGAGCACTCACTGTTGATGCCTTGGTAGTTGTTGATGCTCCAGAAAGCTCTCTAATCAACACAGAAGTAAAAAACACTCATAAATGGTGTCTGTATCTCAATGGGATTGCAGTTTTTCATGGAAATAGTGCTTTTCTACGTGATAAACCCACTACCACAATACTCAAAAAAGCCATGCTGCCATCTCGTGCAATAATGAGTGCGCATGGGCAAAAGAAAATTTTGGTGCGGGCGGTTGATGAGAAACAAGTAATCTCATTGTAGTGGCCTAAGCAGTCGGCCGATTTTCGGAAAAGAGTAGCTCCGTACCAATTAATTCACAGTAGCAAATTGATTTATTCCTGCTGTGGGTTATAATCAGGTATAGACCTGGAATATATATGCCAAGTATGGGAAGTAACCCATGCTTCATCCGGAGAGTGCGTAATTTTTAACGATTTCCAGCACAAAACAATCACGATTCCCGATGTACGGAGAAAGATAAATAAGGTTTATTGCTACGCACAAAAATACTTTGATATGCCCTACAGGTTGAAATACTAGGGGAGTAATTTCGTTATTTTCAGTTCTTTTCATTGCGGACCCTAGACAAGCTTTCAAAGAGGCTAGATTGTACAACACCAGTCTTCATTTCTAGCGTGATTGCACAATCACACACTAAATGCTGTTGATTTAATGAAATATTCTTTGATATTTCCATAATTATCGAAAATTTTCGATAATATTGAAATCTGCTAAAGTGGTATAGAAATCGATACGACAACGATATTTACAAATTATCGCGATATCGATATTTTTCGATATATTGAACACCACTATCTCAGACTAAAATGTCACTACGTGCCATGTGTCCTTGACTTAGGAAATCTCACATAAATATCAAATTTCTGAATAGTATAGGAAATCTCACTGCATGCCATGTGTCATGTGAATGTTAAATTTTTGAATGTCTCACTACACACCATGTGTCCTTGACTAAAATGTAAATGTCAATTTCTGGATAGTATAGGAAATTTCACTGCATGCCTTGTGTCCTTGACTTAGGAAATCTCATGTAAATGTCAAATTTCTGAATAGTACAGGGAATCTTACTGCATGCCGTGTGTCCTTGACTTAGGAAATCTCATGTAAATGTCAAATTTCTGAATAGTACAGGGAATCTTACTGCATGCCGTGTGTCCTTGACTTAGGAAATCTCATGTAAATGTCAAATTTCTGAATAGTACAGGGAATCTTACTGCATGCCGTGTGTCCTTGACTTAGGAAATCTCATGTATATAAATGTCAATTTTCTGAATAGTATAGGAAATCCCACTGCATGCCATGTGTCCTTGACTAAGGAAATCTTATGTAAATGTCAAATTTCTGGATAAAATCTCACTGCACGCCATGTGTCCTTGACTTAGGAGATCTCATGTAAATGTCAAATTTCTGAATAGTATAGGAAATTTCTGAATAGTATAGGAAATTTCACTGCTCCTCATGTAAATGTCAAAGTTCTGGATAGTGTAGAGATCTCACTGCATGCCATGTGTCCTTTACTTAGGAAATCTCATGTAAATGTCAAATTTCAGATTACATGCAGGAAATCTAACAACACGTCAAATTTTTGGCAGAGGAAATGTCCAGACACATGAAATTTCCAATGTTTTGGGAAATGTCACAACATCTGACATGTACGATATACTAGGTTTACTCCAGGTTTGATATAGATTATTCAACAGTTACATTTCCTGTATATACATTTCCATACTGATTTTTGGTCTGAAAATGTAACTTTTTTTTTCCTGTGTTGGATAGTTCTAGCTAGTGGAACTCCTAAATCAGCAATAATAAGGATACCAGCCTTGTCTTCTGGAGGATAGCCTTGTCTTCTTGGCTGGCTACGAGAATGAAGTCATCCATGCCCAGGTAATGAAGGCTATTACTGATCACCTTGCTCTGAAGGATCCACTGCACTGCCATAGAAAAAAATTGGGGGCTGATCTCAAGCCAAAAGGCAGTGCACTGTCAATAATACACTGAGTCCTTCCAACATACTCCAAGGAGGTTGGTCTTCAGGATGGATGGGAAGCATTCTGTAAGCTTCCTTGATATCCGCTTTAACTACAAAGTGGTGTTTGTGCAGTATTATGGAGGATAGATGGTCAATTAATAATAATTATTGAAGCGTACAACAAACTGGATGATTGGAGAGAGATGCCATTGTTTATACTGTGAACAGTAGGAGAGGATAGATTAGTCTCCACGTACTGTCCTGGTTTTATTTTGGAATGGCGCCCAGGGTGCTGATGTGAATTAATGTCTTGAAAATAAACTCCTCTTGGAAGCTTGACCATTCTGACTTCTCTGACCAGATTTTCTGAGATAACTGACGGCGACACCTTAAAATGGCATATTTTCAAGTGCTTTCTGCTAATGATGCGTTCTGTCAAAGCCAATCAGGAAGCCTTTTGCAATTCCACTCAATAATAATAATGTGCAATTAAATTCTGTTTGGGTGGTATGGTGTGTTAGCAGCTTCTTCCAGCTGTCCAAAACTAAAGTAGATTGACTACTACCATACAAAGGTGAACTACCTGCTGCTCCTTGGTGATCACTATCCAGAGCTAGTAGATCTTCAGTGCAATGATAACAGCCATAGTGAAAGGACCAATTACGAGCAGTGATCACACCCCAAGGTGGAAGAAATGCTGGCCCTTTTTAACTGAAAGGTGTGAAAAGGCTGGACTGCTATATAGACGTATATCGCTTTGACAGGGAGGGGGATCACCCAAGAGCAAGCACTTCAAAATTACACGTTATTCAAAAAAATAACTATTAAATCATAAAGTTAATAAGTCTGGTGCCCTTTGGTGAAGCTGTTATACTCCTGCTGGGGATTCGCAGTTGACTACTGGACTAATTAACTATTATAGAATCATTGACCAAGCAAATTTGGAATCCTGATCCTGTGATCTTGAAAATTATTGTAGAATATTAATCTTCTTGTCACAAGTACTATATCTCATGTCAGTGAGCACTCTTTGTTATACACATTACCAAATTTGTGAAATAATTATTTTAATCTTGTAATTAGTGATGGCTAAAAATGAGGTAATTATACAAAGTGTTAATATACAAATTCAGTACAAAGAGGGGAAGGATCATATTTTGTAAGTTTTTGTTAGTTTTTTAACTCGTAGTGATGCTGATCGTCGTGGTGTTGATCTGAAGAAGGTGTGTCTACCAGTAGCAGGAACAGGTTGTCTTGATAACTCCAAGTGCAAGCGAGCATCTATTAGAATATCATACAATGCTAGTAGTAATAATGTAATGACCACTCACCATTGCCAATATCTAACCATTTGGACTCTTTCATTGAACCTGTAGTAATGACGGTAACTGTAAACCTCCATGGATTAGATTAGTGTGTAATTGTTAAACATCTCCCAACATAATAACAATACGAGCTAGTTACATTGAACCAGTAACAATTATAGTAAACCACAATGGGTTACTATTAGCTAAACTTCTCCCAATATAATACATATTGGCTACCTTCAAAGAACTTCTCCAAGGTGATGGTGTGGGTACCGATGTTAACTTTACTACCACTCTTAAGATCAACTGTTAGTAATGAATTGTTAAACACCACCACTTCATCTTGTAACTGTGGAGAATATCATGTGATGCAGTTGTAATAATGACTATATAATAAACAAGTATGTAGCAGTGTGTTGTACTTGTTAATAGCATAAGAAATTGCAATTCTTCACTAGAATGACGTATAAACTTAAAGTTTGAATTATTACAATCTTTAGTCTCTTTGCACACTAAATTTTATGATCATAAGGTACATACTATCGGCATTCTGTATACTTCAGTGATTGATCAAATATCGGCAGACAGTCGCAATTTGTGAGGTGACTTTCTGGTGCCTTGTTGGTTCTTAGGAAACTTTTGTGGGACATACGGTTCTTGGATTACTGTTTCACAAATGTTTTACGAAGATTAGGCTAGCTGTTCAAGAGATATTCAGGTTGCAACTTCATTAGCCAGCATAGCTGGAAGAGAACTTTAGGAGCTGAATGAAAACAATTGTATTAGAGGGTTATTAATTATTAAAACAGCCTAAAGTTACTGGGTAGCTTCTATACACTCTGATAACGATAATTGGTACTTGCTGAGAATTGGCGACTTACACCAATAAAGCATTATGTTACAGGGTAGGAGGATTCAAAACAATAATAGTAGTGCATGTATCCTACTGTGTTATACCATAGCGTAGTACACCTGCCATAACTACAAAGCTTCCAAGTAACTGTTACAAGCCTAAAAATATTGTATTATACCTCAGCCTTTATAACATTAGCAGTGCCTTTGACAATTTTGACTGTTTCAGTATCATAAAAATTAATGATCAGTGTTATCTGATAAAACAGTCATTGTGTTGATAAAGCTGTGAATGCCAGTCAGTAGCTAGTTAAAGCGTTAGAATATTTGGAAGAACTAAATCTGCTACACTGGTGCTACATCTTTAAACATAAGTTTTTGTTAGATTTCTTCTAGACTAACTTCAAATAGCAGCCCAGATCATCTAGCAAGGTATTTTGCACACTATATTAATCCAGCAATTTGTTAGCCCTCCAGTTTAACAGTTACATCATTGTACAACAGATCTGCTGGCCCTAGGTTATGTACTTTGTCCATGGCCCAAGAATCACTATGGCCGAGTTTGGGAGTTTTAATTTACTGAAAATTTTAGTATTTTGGAACACAATTAAACTGCACAGGAATACTACACTTCAGATATTAACTACTTACAGAGAATGGTTCATTCCACTGAGGACTACTTTGTCCTTTAATGGATCTTGTCTTGTGTACTGTAGTACCTCTTGAGTATCTGTTGTGTGGTGTGATCATGTTGCTGTGGATAATAACATGATATGCTCATTATTCTATTAAATTAGCTTTCCACCTACATTAAAAATGATGCTTGAGGGCGCTTACATATTACAGTGTACAGTGGAACCTCAGACCTCACTTATCCAGATTCTTGGTTAACCTAACTACAGAAATGACTGCTCTATTAGAGTAGTTGATAATACCGAAAATTTTAATTGTGTTTCTTTATGCTATTTTACTGTATACACAGTTTCAGAGATATGGACTTTTCAGACTTATGGACCACCCCAGGTCCCAAGGGGTTTGGATAACTGAGGTTCCACTGTATATTGTAGTACCACAATTTTCCTGAAAGTGACTGTAACATAGTGTATTTTTAAAACAGCTACTGTGGTAGAGATTCAAGCACAAAATGAAGTAAAAGATGGAGATACTGTATTGTTAGGGTAAGTGACTGCTCTATTAGAATAATTTATGCTTCATGGATGCTTGTAAGGAGGTGGTCAAGCAGCTGTCATATGTTATTAACTTATTTGAAAACACTGTATCTTCTGTCCACATAGGGTTCAGGAGAATTCTACCAGAGCTAACAACAAGGAGGCATGTACCTATGTTCCTACTGTGTAAAGACTATTCCTATATTATAAGACTGTTTTCATAATATTACTTTGACCCTTTTGTGGTGGATTTCGTTGATTTTGGAGGTGTTTAAGTTACTTAGATCCTTTTCATGTTTATTACGCGCACCTGCACTGGTAACACTAGCAATGCATCACCAACTGAAAATTAATTAAATTAATTTTAAATACTTAACAGGTGGAATGATGGCTTGTTTATACTAATTAACGCTACATTTCTCTGTTACAAACAGCTGTCAAGTGTTAAAGTACATGCAACTACATACAGTAAGGCAGATTTCAGACCACAGGGGTAGTAACCCTCAGGCACTATAGTAGCGTGCCTTCACTTTGCTCTACACAGGGCCATTGGGTAACTAAGTTACTTGACCCCTGTGGTCTGTAGTCTAACTATTACTTAGAAAACTTTATGGAATATTTCCTTTGATGTCTGAGGTTACTAAATCCTGTGGTGGGGTTACTAAATAGTTAGTAACCTGTGGTCTTGCTGGTGGTTGTTTACTACAATCATCAAACGAAAATTGGCAAAGCCAAAAGCAAAAATGTCCTTACCATAAGCTTACTTTCTGGACAAGACAGACATCATTAGCGTTCAGATAGGCATTCAATACCAATGTCTGGTACAGTGTGGTGCTGACACAACAAACTCGAAGGATAAATCTCGATGCTAGCACTCACAATTGCTTCTAAATATTTTCTGGGCAAGACAAGCATTTTTCTAGCCTGGCATAGTAACTACTTGATACTGGCACTATAAGTTAGTGAGCAACAGTCCAGCTATGAGTGTCATGCTAGTACAGTGGCACTGACATGATCAACTCGACATATGGACAAATCCAATGCTAACACGCACAATTTGCCACTTTCTCTTAACCTAGGAAACTTTTTAAATCACTTAGAATGGGTCAACATCGGTTTTGCAACCTCGGTAATTAAGTTTGTGGGTAGCCTCGCCCACATTGTCCTCGGGTCTCTAAATAGCATAGAAACCTTGTCGACCCATTCTAACTAACACTTAAAGCAAGTTTATAAACAAACACATAGTGATAATCATCCCTGCATTTGACAACCGGTAATTCTTAACAGTGTTCATGTTCCTACATATTATCATCAACACTGACACTATAGCATGCACAAAACTCACACAAAGCTTGGAAAAGCAACTCTGCTGCTAAAATGCCTAAGTACAGCGTGATGGTTATATGAAAGAACATTCCTTGACCTGTCCACAACTATAGCATTCAAAGTTTTGGCCTGTTACAATGAGCCATTGTGGAAAAACCTGCTTAGCAAGTGGAGTGGTAAAATGGGCACTCAGTTGCATGAGCTACATCTTGTTTCATGATCAATGCGAATTTCACAGTGGTATGTTCAACATAGTGTTCAGTGAATGTTTCTATTCTACAATAGCTTGTAGTGAGGGGTTGTTACAATGTATTCTCTACATGTGAAACACCTCAGCAAGGATTATCACCATTGTAGTGATTGTGCTAGTATAAGGAGTGCCCGCATTGCTAATCTAATACCATGCACATTTGTGGGTTATTGTTACACAACAGTGGCTCCATAGGTTATAAGGCTTCTAATAGCCAGGGGCGCATCCACTTTAAGATCAGTTCCCAGTAAATCTTTTTTCTCTTTCTTTTAATGACTTTAAATTCCTACATTTGTGTATCATCCAAGCATACTTTGTAATCACAAGTAGAAGGAAAAATTAAGAATTTTTTAAGTTCGATTAGGGATCAAAGAAAAAAAAGTAGTGAAACAAGGGAGGCCGCCTACACCTGCAGATATACTAGTGGACATTTAATCCCTAATCCAGTCTCCAGTCTATACCCATGACTGGGATTAAATGTCTACTAGTACATCTACAGGTGTAAGTGACCTCTCTTGTTTTACTACTCTTCTTCTTTGATCCTAATCACACAGTACAATAGTACTGTTTAAGTAGGTATCTCCCTAAAAATGACATGTGCCACCTAAAATGCTGCCTTTAAAAATCATCCTACAAACACTTTACGCAACAAAAATCACCTTTATGGACTATCTAACATCAAATACAGCATTAAAACAAGATGGATATAGAATTTTTAAAATCACTGAAACACTAATTTTTGTCTGCCCGTCTGTCCATCTGCCTGCCTGCCTGCCTAACTACAGTTGCAGGGCTGGATGCCAAACAAAGAAGCACAAAGCCACCATTTTACACAACTCACCAGTGGGATGTGCCTTTTGGGGTTCCGACACCACTTAACAATCTATCTACTTGATCACAATGACACACCCCATTATTATTGGTTTAGCAGTATTCATAATGCTAGCACAATGAAAATATTAAATAGTGACACACCCCTGGTAGGTGAAAGGTCGACTCAAGATACTCTAATACAGCAGTCATCCTAATAGAACAGTCACACGTGTATATATAAGTGTATGCTACAAATTAAAACCAAACTAGTATATTAATTTTAAAATGAAGTAGGGATCCAAGTGATAAAAAGTAGTGAAACAAGAGATGAATGATGGTATTACAGCATAGCTAGGTGGGAAAATCCCTACTTGGGCACTGAACAAAATCATTGTTATAACATGCCAATGTAGGAAATTTCCCACCAAGCTATATTGTAATACTATCTCTTGCTGGACTATTACACATCACCACATGTTGTCAGAGAAATATCCCATATTTTGCAAATATCAAGTCACTTTTCACTAAATAATTTGTATTTTTACATCACGACATAGCTTTTTCTCCATCACCATTATCATGAAATGCTTCTATCACAACTATCGTGATATATGAATATCGTAGCATCACTATTAGTTAGTTAGTCAGTCAGCATAAAATTCTCTTAAATGGAAAATTTTAAAACGCATAGAAACTTTTTGGAAGAGTTTGGGATTGGTCTGAAGACATTTTTGAGCTTGGCTGTACCTAACCAATGCTTCCAAGCGTTATGAAAGGAAATTGAGGTTGGTTTTAGGGTGATATTTTTGGCCAGTTCTCCATGATCCCTAATATACTGTACTACCATACTGTATGATGAATAAAATGAGCAACAAAAGTAACCACAGCAACAAACATAACAACAATAAACATAATGACAACATAACAACAATAAACATAATGACAACATAACAACAATAAACATAATGACAACATAACAACAATAAACATAATGACAACATAACAACAATAAACATAATGACAACATAACAACAATAAACATAATGACAACATAACAACAATAAACATAATGACAACATAACAACAATAAACATAATGACAACATAACAACAATAAACATAATGACAACATAACAACAATAAACATAATGACAACATAACAACAATAAACATAATGACAACATAACACTAATAACACAAGGACTCAAACATGAAACAATATGATGGTAACCACATGAGAATTCTTTCTAGTACTACTTGAACATGACAACTTGAACACAAAATGTGACAACTTTTAGTATGATAACAACAATAACTACACCTACCAATTCAACCTGATCTTCACATATAGTTCAATATTACCTGTGGAGGAATATGATGTGATAATTGTCCATGTGACAACAACTATTGGAGATATCAACTGTGTTTAGGCAGATAATGTAAATAGTAACCTTCCAATAGTTACTATAGTAACCTGTCACTCACTCACTGTACTAGAACAACATGTAATACTGAAAGTGCTGCAGTACTAGAAATGGTGAAGAGCTAGTCTTGGTGTGAAGCAGTGGTGCAGATGATTTACATGTCATTATAATCAGTCAGGAGCTAACATAACCCTATAATTTTGTCTCTGTTCATTACGAAGCATAGGTGGTGCCTACCCTGCCATCCCAGTGTGAGCACCAGTAATACTACTACACTCCTCAAATTACTTTATTTGGCAGGAAACTCAAACACCAGCTAACACTCCAAAAAAGGTTTACAAATGATGCATTTTTGGCTAAAATTTTACATATATATTGTTCAATATTCTAGAAGAGCGTGAAATGTTTAAACCATTTATCTTGAATTTCTAAAGTTCAGTTACTTAAATTCATTCACATCTACACCACTAGTGATAATTGTACACACTTACTGAGGTCTCCTTTCAATCCTTCAACCTTTACTATCATCCCAGACAGCCCATACACTAAACTAGCTTGTCCGCTCTGTTTACGTTGACTATTACTCCTCCCTGGAAGAGGAGAGTTCTTGAGGGCATGTTCTATGTCTCGTTTTGTTGAGGAGTAACGAGGGGCAGTGGGAACATCCACAACTTCATCTAGCTCAGGTGAGAATGATGGAGAATTGTTAGCTATGAACAGATACACACTGTGACTGTTACACTACACATCTACCACACACCTGTGAGGCTGACATTAGTACTAACAGGATGAAGTGATGATCGTCGAGAGTTCAGTAACTCATCATCACTGTAAGACCTTATCTCTAACTGACCAGCTAATGAGTCCCCATCCACTGAGTCTCCTAATAACCAGCACAACACAATAATCACATGTAGTATAGACCATATACACTGAAACCTCTCCAACATTTCTGTAATCCAGAATACCTCTATAATCTGACATTGTTTTGTATACCAAAAGTCTTTTTTAAATGTAATACTACCTCAATAATCCAACATACTTGCTAATCCGACACAATTTTCCTAATCAGCGTCGTATTATAGAGGTTTCACTGTACCAACCACAAAGACAAATTCTGATCACATAAACTAATAATCTTAGATCATACACTAATAACAGGAGTTTATAAGTGCCAAAGGTGTCTTGTCCCACTTATGTGAGCTCCTGCAATTAGTTTTATCATTTTTCTCCAAGCACTTATAGTATATTATGTATATATAACGTTTTTTATGAGCAATACTTTAATGGATGGACAGACACACATACAGACAATCACTCACTCTCTACAGTAATGCTCTCTTCAGAATAATCTTGCACCTGAATTGTAATTAAAAATATAACTAATTGCAAATAATCATAGACATAGGTGGATCTGAGGGGGGGGGGGGGGGGGGGGCCAGGGGGTGCTGTGCCCCCCCCCTCCCCGACCCTTCTGTTGCCCCCATTGGACTTATAGGACTATATTGGCACCTGAACAGGAATCCTGCATTCGCACTGTATTCATGCAGAAGTACAGAAAGACAACTGTTAAAATCTGCAGTTATAAATTGTACACTCTGAAGAAAAGAAGACAAATAAGTTCGAATTTTTGTGCTAAAGATCGAGATACTCTAATAGAGCAGTCACTACTCTAATAGAACAGTCACAATTCTAATGTCATTAACTGACTATTTTTGTAACAATAGCTACTACCTTGCTTTTGTTTAGTACATTTTACCATCAAACAGATTTTTTCTAACCAATTTTATGTTTTGCAAAGACATGTATTTTGTTAGCAAAATAACTATCAAAAATGCTCCCAAATTCAAACCTAGGATGTCTAATTGTAACTTTTTTCAGAAGATATCCAACTAGAGTCTTAGAAAGTGTATTCCGTTCATTCATCCAGCTAGCTATACCAGACAAAGTTATATTGTAACTTGTGTACTAGATCCCATTCTTCTCTTAATGAAATGAAGACTGTTATAACGCATAACTTCTTGCCCCCCCTCAGCCCCCCCTAGCAGTGTCTCCTAGATCCGCCTACGATCATAGAGATAGGGCCAAGGAGCCCATGGATGCTTCATTTTCAGACAATAAACCATTTTAAAGACATTTTGGACTAATACATTTTACAAACACAATGAATAATAATAATAATCCTTAATATAACAAGTACACAGAAAAAATTGGAATTTTCAACTAGAGTAGGGACCATAGCACATCGATAAAAAGTACTGAAACAAGCTGGAGTAGTGCAGGATATTAAATCACAGTAAAACAATAAGAAGTGCTACAGTGGAACCTCTTTTAATGGACCCTCCCTGTAAAGGACACTGTACATTTAACCTCCTTATAAAGGACAGTTACTGAAGTCCCTATAGACCTTTACCAATACAATTTTACCTCTGAAAGAGGACAACCTCCTTATAACAGTAAAATTTCACCAAAATTGGTTGGTCCCAAAGTGTCCGTTAAATAGAGGTTCCACTGTATATCCCTACTGTGCTCAAGATACCATAAGGAAAATGCATAGTAGGGATGTAACACTTCTTATTGTTTTACTGTGATTTAATATCATGCACTACTCCCAATTTGTTTCAGTACTTTTTATCGATGTGCTATGGTCCCTACTCTAGTTGAAAATTCCAATTTTTGTGTACTTGTTTGTTAACTTTTTTGTAAAATAAAATTATTATGACTGGTGAACCCACGCATACATGATCAAAAGAAATGGTGCTGCACGTCCCAGCTACCAATTATCGACATCATTTTATCAAAGTGGTCCCTCCTTTTTGGTTACTCCCACTACCCCCTAATATACAGTTGCAATATACACACAACTCACTCCAATAGGGATCAACTCCTTCACACTCAACAACAATTCTCCACTATTAACCAGCTGTAGTGGTAGCCATTTTGGACCAGACTGGTGAGTGAAACAATTAGAGTATAACATGCTACTACAAACATGATAACAAGTTAAGAAGGGAACATCAATTAATGTCATACAATTAGTTTGATGTCACAAATTTGCTCAGTGAAGCCATACTTTTAAAAAGTTCACTCGGGCTGGCAATAACTACCATCCAATTCCAGTAATTTGTTTGATGTAAAAAGAAAAAAAAATGTTTATTGCACATTGACAATAAGTACAGTATTAAGACAACACCAGCAATTTTAAGCTTGTTACTGAAACCCTATAAATATATATATACCTGCATGTGGATAGAAGCCATTAAGCATAAGCCACCAATTATCGGTATCATTTTATTAAAGTGAAGGTAATTCTTCACTGCAATTACATATGAACTTCTGGTGTGTACTAGAGCAGTATTTAGTAGTCAGAGTAACAAATTTTAATTATTTCACAAAAGTGTTACTAACATGTTCTAACTGAAATCACAAAGCTTATCGTGTACCAATTATCATCATGAGGTAACTATTATCAACACCCTGTACTTCAGTGACTGACCAATCATCAACTGACTGTACAAATTTGTGATAACTCTCTTTACTAAATTTTTGTGAGATATATACAGTCCTTGGATACCTCTGTTTCACAGAAGTTAACAAAGATGAGGCTTAGCCGTTTGAGAGATATGCAAAACCATACTAGTTTCTTATACAAAATTATTTTTACACAACTTCATGGTTAGCCACAGCACAGCTTGTAGAGCACTTTAGGAACAATAATTACTGAATGAAAATAACAGCCCACAGTGTTACTGGGATGGCTTCTATATACTCTGTAGTCTGTATAGTTTACAAGTGCTGGTAATTGATACCTGCCGCCAATAATTGGTGACTTACACTATATCACAACAGTTATAGAATATCTTGGTTACTGACCAATCATTCTCAGCTTTGCCTTAAATTCATGTCAATAACTAAAATCTTCTACTCATATTGTGGTTTGTTAATTGTACACTCTGTGATTCTCATCATCATTACTGGTCACAGTAACCTTTATCATATCTATCCATGTAACCTACACAACTCTATCCAGTAACCTTTATCATAATACGTAATTCAACCTTCATGATCACTAACTACATAGCTAGCAATATAAACATCTAATCCGTCTATTCAATATTTGTGACCGGGCTTGCAAAAACAGGGCACGTGGGCAGATAAAATTTACCAACTTTTCAAAGTGTCATCACTAATAACTTTTAATCTCATTATGCTATAATCATGCAATTTTCAGGCTTAATGTAACATTTAATTGGTATTATAATAAAAGTTACAGGGTGTAAATATCCAGTATGACTTGTTGTTTGACAGGGTCAACGTTTGAACATTCCACGACCATTGTTATTAGCGAGTTCCATTACACCAACCTCCTTAGACCTGTTTCGTAGGAGTTTTCTTGGATGCGCTGCAGATGTTTGGAATCATACACAACTAGATAACATTCGCTCTAATGTTTGTCAGAATTGTATTCAACATGTCATTTGCAATGTGTGATTATTTATAGTAGCTGCTTGTAATGGTGTGTGTTTATTGTTTAAAAGGTGTAGTTTGTGCCCATGTGTCCTGTTTTCACAGGCCCAGTCACATTTGATGTAATGATCTGCCTCATAGTCCATCTGTTTGTGTTGTCAGGGTAATAAAAATTATCTGTTAATAGTCTTGTCAATAAATGGATTGGTGATTACATATGAAGCAACAATTTGTGCATCATACACTATCAACACGCTAATGTCGTTACCTTAAACTTCATAAAGTCATCACGAGAAATCTGTACTGATCCCATGAAATCATCTGATAGTTGATCCTTGTCCCAACAAGTCTATGAGATCACATGACATCACATGATATCATGTATATGTAATACAGTAAATGTAAAGGTTCCTAAACTTATCTAGTAATCCTTATGATGGCTGGACACTACATGCCCCCACAGGGAAATTTTGCAAAGTTAGCCTATTGAGATTAAATTTAATAATATGTTTGACTGAAAAATTATGTCACTTTATTTAAGTGGCCTGTAAAGCACTGTAAGTCACCGAAGCGTAATAATGATAAAATAACACGTTATTCACAATACTATAGCTAGCTGTCATATAAAGGGCACAGCCAGTAACTAAAAATCTATATTCTATATTCTTTACATCTTACAGAACAGGAAGGGGAAAGATGTGGATGTTGGCTACACATGATCAATACTAAACAACGTTGCTATTTGTGTTTGAAAAATACCTTAAGCCGACTTAATTTAGTAGTACACAAGATTTAGCAATTTTAGCATTTTAGTTTTTTCACTATATTAAATACCTGTAAAATGTTTGATAAATTGATTACATTAATTCATGAAACATTAAAATTGCTAAATTTTGTATGTGCTAAATTTGCCAATATTATGAGATCACTAAATTTTTAGTGTATTGCTAAGCTAAAGGTATAGTGTGTTTTCCAGTCTCATGGCTCAAACTATAATGTCCAAACAGTAACAATGAAGAGAGGGCTTGAGAGGACAAGTATAGACTCACCATGCAGTGTATAGAGTACACATGCGTAGAATTTTCCAGCTGGGGTCTGGGGTCATGCTCCCCTGGAAAGTTTTGGATGATGGCTATCACAAGATTGAATCTGGAAGCTAATTTTAACCAAATATGGTATTGTACTGAAGATTGTGGGTACTAGATGGATGAGTTCAGTTGTAAGCAATTTTAGTTGATAAACAGAACTGCACTTTTAAATGTTATTGAGGCAATGTACGAATACTAGTGGCAATTAGTCACATGTAGAGATTTAAAATATTAACTTCAACTTTATATTATAGCCACAGGCTGTTCTGTTGCTGTTTCGGTCTGACTTTTACAAATATATATAGTCTTATCAACATATTTTACATCTGGAATCTAAAGTTACTTACATATAAAACTAATTTTTGGCCACAACTAACCCCCTTTTAATTCCTGGGCACACTGACAGCGTAAACGTTGCAGTATCACTTGAGCTTATAAAGTTGAACTTCAAGGGGTTTGGGAGTGCAAACTCCAGAAGCTGAATTATTTTCTTTTTATTGACGCTAAATAGAGAGATTCAGATAAATGTAGCATGGAACTCGGGGTGCTGCCTAACTGATAAAGCAGATAAACAATTCTCAGACACTGCAGCCTTCTTATCTCACTATAATTACTGTTTTACTGTGCAAGAGGAAGCATGTCAACTCAAGCATCAAGTTTGTTGCTACAACTGATTATTGAAGTTTATATGATTCAATCTAAAAAGTTATAGTTTTTAAACTTTAAGTGATTAGTACAGTATAAGGCAGGATGTTTGGAACAATGTTGAGATAGCAGTGCACAAGTCAAGAAGACACATTGGGAACTTCTTGAAAAATTATATAATTTAATGCTGCGTGGATGTTCTATTAGAGTAGTTGATTGTTCTTTTGAATTTTAGCAGCTTTTAGGTTAGGTCTTACACCAAAAGTATAATTTGAATCTTTCTGCATACTTCTTAGCAAAGATTAGCCATTCCCCTTGCTCTTTCCATCTTTTCATTGCTCATCCATTCGTATAAGATGCAATTGCATCTGTACTGCAACTTCTAGAAGCTTCTAAGCTAGCACATAGTAAAACTTTGGAGGGGGGTACTTCAGCACCACAAGCACCCCCCCCCCCCCCCCCCTAAAATCTGCCCTTGCAATAACAATTCTCATCCTAAATGGATATATCCCTACTAGTATTCCACCAATAATCAATTGGTATCAAATCGGAGCTGATATTAAGCATTATGGTATCGAATGGTAATTTAGGTATCCCGATACTGATCAATATTAGCCACTTGCGCTAATTGTCACCATCATAACTATCATCATAAATTCTAGCAAAACTTGGGGTATAACAGGCAGAGGTGTAACAGGGTGTTGAGTATTATTCTAACATAAAAGGTACAGGAATTGCTTTGTTAAACATTGAGCAACTGTTACTTACTATGTTTGCGCAAAAAAGATTGAAATAATCTAGTAGAACAATCACTGCATAATATATTCTAATAGAGCAGTCACACATAGCTAACTTGAGAGGTGTGTAAATTGTATGGCAATTATCGGTATCTGTATTGGTGAAAATTTACTGCTAGGTATTGGTATCGGATCGGTAGGTATTTGCAACCCTAATCCCTACAAACACAGGAACATTGATAACTGCTTTTTCAAGCATTGCTGTTACTCAATTGCTAGTTTAACCGTTACGTTGTACCAGCAGTCTAAAGGTAATATTAAAAACATAACCACACAGCCTATACAAAGAGACAATGAGGAAAGGCAAGATGTAAGTTATGACATGGCATTATAACTTTTCTGTCGGATAGAGATTAGGCCATACAGATATATTTATGTATGTGTGTTTACACGTGAGCAGTTTGACAGTCATTTGATAACTGGTGTTGCTTTTATAACCAAACTATCTGTGTTTATTGCATTGTAAGGAACATTGGGACATTTTTTGCTACTGTTAAAATGTGTGCACAAAGCTGACAGCTCTATTATTTTTACTGCTCTTGGAGTTGCTTTTGTGCTAACAAACAGTTTCTACAAAATTTAGTTTCTTAGACAATAGCCAGCAATATGCACACAGGTTTAGGGTTTTAATGATTCAGTCATGAGATATGATGATCTACTGGTCTATTAAGAAGAGTAGAAGTGAAAGGCTAAACCAGGGGCAGAGAACAGTACTCAAAAGTGAGGAGGGCAAGTCATGTGGGGTGGCTGTAAGTTATAAAGTGTTTTAAAATCATTAACTGTATCTTAGTGTACAAAGCACACTAGCATGTGGAGCATTTCAATACTAGGGTGGTCTGGGGGAATGCTCCCAGTGAAAATTTTGAGATTTGAATGCTTCGAGATTGAATCGGAGAGCATTTTCAGTGGTACATGTGTACTTGAATAGGATATTCCTATAATATTATGGCAATGACTATCATTAAGATACTGTACGATTAGATACACCAGTAATTGAAGGAATTTCAAATCAACTCATGCTCTTGATTGTGTATAGATATATGTGTTAATGAAGACATATTGAATTAACTGTATAGTAGGACCAACTTATGATTCCGCTGAATGTTCTATTAGAGTAGTTAGGTGACTGCTCTATTAGAGTATATCGATGTTGAGCACTCCCAGCACTAATTCATGCAGTACTCCATTCTTGCATAACCTTTAGCACAAATCCTAGTAAATTAAGGCTAAGTTGGCTAATGACTACAACAGTTGCTTTACTTTGGCAACTGGGCATTGGAAATAAGTGAGGGGGCACTGCCCCTCCATTGTTGAAAGTGGGGGAGCAGTTGCCCCCTTTTATTTCTCCGCCCCTTTTATTTCTCCACCCCTGGGCTAAACACTCCTTTTAATGCAGCCACTCTCATCATAATTATGGGATCAAAAGTTACAATAAGTGCATATGCAAACTAATAATTATTCTGTAAATACAACATATTTGGTTACCACGGTGATGATCTCATCCAAGTTAGGAGCAGTCAGTGACACAGTTTCCCTCCAATCAGGATTGAGGGTGTGTCTGAACACCTTACTACGATACATTACCTCCATCCCATATTTGACCACAATGTACGGGTTGCTAAGACCTTCAGGTGATCATTTTGATTGGTTAAAATCAACACAACTACGTACTAACCATCAGTATCCATGGGAACCAGATTACGTCCTTTAATGATGCTAAACTCCAATATTCCTTTATCTGTGTTAGAATATGATTAGTGGGATACAATAATCAAACTGACCATTAGTTCCAGATATCTTATATCCCTTTCGATAAGATGTTTTCTTAATAGAACAATATGAGTTCTGTAGGATATAATAGTAGTGATAATAATGATAACAGGAGTTCTGTAGGATGTGATAATAATCACATCTTGTGTAGCTACTACATGCATTAGTCTAGAAATACAGAAAATTTTGCAAATTGTGATCTTGTTAAAGAATTATTCCTGAATGTGCGCTTGTAATATCAGTAACAAATCAATGGTTGAATGGCTATACTTTTAACATGTTATACTGTAAATATTGTGTACGGTGTACAGCAGAAGGAGAAATCAAAGTTTTCTACCTTTAAAAGATGACAAAACCCCTTCACAATTGAAACATGTACATTCAATGAGAACTTGTATTTTAAGGATAAAGGATTATGCCTGTACATCCATAAACAAATTATGTACTTAGCTATTCTAATTACTATACAAAATCAAATAAGCAATTACTGTAATGTCTGTCCAGCAGTGTTTTAAACTTCACTTCTACAAGAACGTTAACTGGATTATTGTAGGAACAAGTCTCCAGTTGCCACATGTATATTGAGTGGACCTAGCTGATATTGGTGAACACAATGATCTGTTACTCCATGATTCCTGGCACAAAAGTAGCGACTCTTCTATTAGAGTTTAGACTGCTCTTGGGATAGTTGTCTAATAAAAATAAATCTATTAGAGTACCTCCTGTAGTAAAAGAACTTTTGGTGGTAAAAAGTTTGGTGAAAACCCACTATTGAAAAATTGGCTGAAAAAACTTTAGCGAAAGGGGGCTCCACCTTACAATGTTACGAGTGTTGAGAGCAATGTTTAGTTTTACAGTGAACCTCGTAGTGAACCCATGCTCAATGCCAGGCAGGCTATCACATATATACCAAAGCATCTGGTCAAATTCCGCATGTGGTGAAGAGCTACGTATGCCTTCTTTCTTATCTTTTGGTAGCTTAAAATATTGCAGGACTGATTTCAATGTAACATGGCCTCGCTATATCTGCTCATGTGATTGCTCAATTAGCTGAAAAACTTTGGCAATTGAAGCTCTATTTGCCAAATTCACCAAAGTTTATTACTGCCAAAGTTTTTTTACTATAATGGTATAGCATAAGCAACCATTTATCAGATGGGTTCAATTACTGGAAATGCATGCTTCAATTATCGGACGGGTGTTATACTAATAAAAACGGTTAAATTCCGTGATACAAAGAAGTGGCATGGTACACAAAGAGTGTGTTATGTTTGTTTGAGGTTATAATTCTACTTATAAAGGATTGGACAAAGGTTAACAGTTCGTGTTACTTCCGTACTGTAGATTTGGGGCTTTTTAGAAGCGAGTTCAGCCTACATCATCAATGGCATATTCTCTTCGTCACTTTGGATACCCATGACAGTCTATTGTTAATTTCTACTTCAGTGTTAGTCGCCAAACAATAAAGGAACAAGCAAAGCCACGATCAAGGCCAGCAGTCACTGAAACTTCCACAAAAAAACATGGTGCGGCTAGTATCAAACTTGGGAGTTAAACTGGTGTGACCTAAGATGACATGGCGGCTGTAATGAAGCTAAAGATTGGTGAGAATGTAGTCCAAAACAGTGTACTACCATCTAGCCAACTGTTGAGAAGCGTAGGGAACCTAATCGCCACAACTGGAGTTCAAGTAGCTATGCCACCATGGTTTCCCTACAAAGCTTCTAGCTAGAAACCACTAGATCAAGAACAGAACTAAGAGAAGGATTTACAATTGGTTGGGAGTTGGTTGTTGTACTGTTGAATACTGTAGGGCCCTTAAATGACCATTGTGTGTAATTATCAAGTAATTTATATGTGTATTTTTACAAAAAAAAATTGTAGCTCATATATTACGCGATCTGATGTGATGAAATTTTGTGTGGACGTCGGTCAGACCTTCATAAATATGCTGGATTTTTTTCAGATTTTTGTGAAGCTCCAGCACGAGGTAATCATTGGACCAATGTCCGATAATTGATACATGCAAGCCTATGGAGTTCCGGTGATTGAGCCATGGTTCCGATAAATGGTTACTTCGACTTTTCACGTTTTCAGCTGTCATTGGTCAGGAGAAGCACTTTTTGACACCAAACTTGATACACAGGAGGACGAAGTCAAGTGGAATACCTCTGCCAAAAATCGTGCTCCAGAGATATTTGTACGAGAAGGGACGTGTAAACGTTCCATTAATTGGTTGCTTACGCTATATATTTGCAGTCAGCAAAGGTTCAGTTGCCTACACCACTATCAACACACTACCAATAGTGACACATGATACAGTACAATATCCATAACATATTCCAGTTAATGCACACCTTCTTCATCACAGATCCTCTAGAATCATAACTCGATAACGACACATTATCGTCCACAATCCCCACCCCACAGGGGGCCACTAAGTGACGCAAGGTGTCCACGGGTCGGAATATCACTGACACTGTCATGGTACCCATGATTTCACCGTTACCATGACTACATAACTCCAGCTTGTGTTGTAACAACTGGGTCTCCTACAAGTGGTCATGTGACTTGGGTATGAGGGGAAATCCCTTACCTTGGTCAATGATAACTTATTATAGCCAATCAAATTGTAGGAGGGGAAATGACCTGACCAGTGTAGCAGCTCAAATGTGATTGGCTAAAATAACAGATAAAAAAACAAAAACTTTAAAACTTATGTAATATTTTGGCATTAATAAGGCTTCTAATTAACAGAAAAAGAATTTCTGACCTTATAACACAAATAGTGTCATACTTGATAATGATATTGTTACACAGAAAGACTTCACTATGGAAACAGTTAGTAGTGCACATTATAGTCACAGATACTACATGATTGTTAACCATGTGAATGTGATAGAACAATTTGTTGGGATAAATAACTACATGGACTATCACACAACATAAAACAACATTCTTTTGTATCAAGTTGTTTAGCTGAAATGTTGACAACATACAGCTAACCCTGGTATAGTCTGATGTCATCACTTCTACCAACTTGTCCCAGTGAGCAATACTGCAATCTGATTGGTGATCTGTGACCAATACCTGTAGCCACACTCACATAGTTGCATAGTTGTTATGGTAACCAATAAACACACCTCCCTGCCATCTACAGTCACCACACAATATGGATCACATGATCCAGTGGCCTCAACCATCTCAACAGAGTGTATACAGATGGTCAATATCCCAGCAACTGTAACCATGGTGATAGTAAGCATAGTAACATAATTGATACACACCAACCTTGTTGTGGAGATTTCTCAATAACAACAGGTGAGGAAAGACAGACAGACGGAAGGACAGTATGAGTCAATGTCACTACCAGTGTGTAGTAATTGTTACGTAGGGTAGTAGTGTAACTATGGAGATGTTATGTTGTCCTGGTGATGAAACGATGATAGAGTGTCATACCATTTAGATGTCTGATCCTGAACTGTTTGTTGTCCTAGCAACCCCAGTGTGTGTAGATCTAGTGTGTGTACTGCTAGTGTGGTGGTGTTTAGCAATCCAGTTCTTTTGATCTTTAGTCGCAGCTACAAAAGCAATATTCAATTACAAACTACATAAACAACTGCATACTACACACATACACGTACATGTACAACAAAAAGCCTCCCACAACATCACTATCAGGTACTAGTTGGTACAGGCAAATGATCCTGGGGTAGGAATAATAACTCAGGGGAGCATGTCTCACTGATAGAGGTGATGGAACATGTATTCCACAACATCCCCAACATCACTAAGTGAAATAGGGATAGTTGTGTATTTGCTCCCAATAAAACATGGTGAAGTTTCTCGCATAAGGAAACAGTAACAGCTGCAGCAACTGGACATCACTGAACATTAAACCAGTAAGTAGTGCTTTGAACTTGGGTGGACTGCCTCTGCACGAACACACACACACAACACACACACAACTACTACACACACACACACACACACACACACACACCACACAAACATACATACACACGCACACACACACACACAACACAAACATACATACACACACACACAACACACAAACATACATACACACACACACAACACACAAACATACATACACACACACACACACAACACAACACACAACACACACACAACTATTACACACACACACACACACACACACACACACACACACACACACACACACACACACACACACACACACACACACACACACACACACACACACACACACACACACACACACACACACACACACACACACACACACACCACACAAACATACATACACACACACACACACACAACACACAACACACAACACACACACAACACACGCACAACACTCACACAACTACTACACACACACAACTACTACACACACACAACTACTACTACACACACAACTACTACTACACACACACAACTACTACTACACACACACAACTACTACACACACACACACACACACACACACATATGCACATACCATGTCATTAGTGGAATTATTATTGATAAAGAAAGACACACTACTTTTCCATTGCTGGTCATTAATTGGAATATCACATTTTCTCTTCTGTTCCCCTACTGATGTTGTGATCATGTGACGTCCTGTCAAGATCACATGAGCACATCATTACATCAATACAATTCCCACATTATCAGATTCACAGTGCCATGCAATAATTCTAGTTATGTGGTGATGTCTACATGTGACCAGCAATTCACACATTAATACAAGTAATGGATCCAGTGTGATTGGGGGTTCAAGAATTCCATGGGAACCTCAGCCCCCTAGGATTAGTAAGACTCGTCAATTTTGGTAAAGCCAAAATCAGTTTATCACTTAAGGTAGTACTTGGTACATAGATGGTGTATTGGTTTAGTGGTACTAGAGAAGAGATATCATAACAAAAGCAGTTTAAATACTGTAAAGGTTCTAAATGATCGTGAAATTCAACTGTAAAGAGTGATAGTTATCATCTAATACATACTATATAGAGGAAAGCACGTAGGCTGTAACTATATGGGACTAGCTGGAACCTTCTTTGAAATGTCTGGATCCAACACTTTGTTCAGTAACTGTTCTATGCATTTGGTTTTTAAATGCATGCAAGCCCTAGCCCTACATATGTATATAACATTAGAAGTACAAATATGACTACAATCACTCTCTAACAATCCATACAACTACGGACTATACATAATACAGTCTTATAACAGTTGGTGGGCTTACCAGTGATGGGTGTGGCTGATTGTGATGGTGATATTGTTGCCATGACATTGATTGTTAACACTCCACTACAAGAAACTACACACAACAACAAAGCTATCATATTACCATGACAACAACACCTCACCAAACAGGTTATCAATGGGACATTTCTTGTTCAGCCTGATAGTGGCTTGTCCAGGATCAACCAGTACTGTGAGGATCACATGATACAGGATCACATGATACAGGATCACATGATCAGGTCACACTTACAGTCAGTCAAGCATTCACTGATATAATGATATAACCAATAGTGTAGCAATGGGATATGAGTGATCTGTAGTCCCTTTAGTATCCGCAGGTTGAACCATAACTCTGGCCTGGATGGAGAGGAAAGGTATAATGGAACAATGTGGACCAGCTAATAATCATGTCCTCATGGTACATACATATATATCTACATACGACTGAGTCCTTTAAACTAAGTGATCTCATTTTTAACTGTTCATAAGTGGCACAGGTATCATTTTTGCTGCACATTGTACATAACACAAATATTGCAGTTATAAGTGTTCAATCAACCATAGCTTAAGTTGTGTCCAACAAAGTTTCACCACGAGTGGAGCTATCCACTCTGTCTAATCAAGTCCATACAAACTGTACCAGCATATCCAGAGTGGTATCAGGACCTCACTGATAGATTTATAGGGCTCCAGAAACATGGCCACAAAATACATGAATCCAGGAGGACAACATTAGTGTACTAGTCTACCTAACTGTTTGTTGCATGAAAAACAGTTTGACTTTCTGCAAAAAGGTACCTATTTGCAAAGTGATCGCATACACTGAAATCTCTATATGGAAAAGAAAATTGTGCTGATGTCAGATTAACAGGTTGTATTACAAGGAAAAAGTCTTTGTGGTACACATCTCTACACATTCCTCTTTTTAAAAAAATAACAAACAACCCTCCCCATCACCTCCATTGGAGATCGCCTATATACACCACATGATCTAAAATGGTGGGATAACTTGGCTAATGGGTACTTGTACAGTGGAACTGATGTAAAATAGTACACGTAGCCTCAACTATTGGACACTCTAAATACTTAAAACTGTTATTTCTTGATAAGTGGTATGACTGGTTTCCCAGAGACAATCACAAATAAACTTCTTGTAGTCACAATCATGACAACTACCAGTAACTATATACTGTATAGTGACTTCTGAGAGGTACAAGGAAGCCACAACAAATTTTGTACTTCTTTTATGCACTATTTTTGTTATTTGTAACCTCTACGGTAACCTCTACGGTAACCTCTACGGTAACCCACAGCATTTAGCAACAAAATTGAACCTGTGAAACTACCAAGTTTAACTACCACCAGCAACAACGATCATGAAATTATACAGTGCTTACTGTGTAGTAGGGACCACAAAGGAGTGGGTGTAGCCCATGACAACACATCACCTAAAAAGCAGCCTCACTTTTAATGAGGCAGTACTGGTTAGGTAAAACTAAGCCCAAACAAGCCTTCAGATCGACCCAAAACACTTTTAACAAGTTTCAATGAATTTTTCCTTAAATCATTAAACAGAATTTTCTAGTCACTGACTGACTGAGTAACTGACTGATGCCTGCAGACAAACATAACTTGATAACGACCAAGGCTATGGGTGTCCTCCTTTGTGTCCAATTCACGACAATAAAAGGTGTCAATTTGGCGGCAGCACGTGATAGCTTTCATTTGCAACGGAAATCATCCGTATTTTCATAGTGGCTACGATGACTGCAGAGGTGTTTTCAAACAGTTCTTGATTCGTAATGCTGTGTAACGGGTTGAACATAGCTGACAACGAAGCATAATGGATACTTCACTTTTCAGACGGATGATATAACACTTCTTATTGTTTTACTGTGATTTAATATCATACACTACTCCAACTTGTTTCAGTACTTTTTATTGATGTGCTATGGTCCCTACTCTAGTTGAAAAAGTCCAAATTTTTTGTGTACTTGTTCATTCATAAAAACTGTAGAATTTTTCACTTTGTAAAAACAAAACACGTTATACAGTACATGCAGTATTAAAATCTGAAGACATTAACATAATCTGTTTGTTGATATTTGTAATATTAGTAGAGCGGCTTAGCTAGCAAAAATGAGCAAATTGTGCAGTTTGTGCAGAAAGTATGAAACTTTGCACATAGTACCTACCTACCATGAAGTGTGTTTTGAGATGTGGAGCCATCACAGATTTGACCTTTGGTGTCCTCTACAGTTCATTTTATGTTCAAAAATAGTGACCTTTGTCTGTATATCACCCATACAACACTCAATTTGTTCAAACTAGGTGCCAAATTGAAGATCTTTATCCAAGAAACAAGTTGATACTTGTTGCAAGCTCATAGCATATTCCATTTCAAAGTTATGGTAATTTTTACCAACAGCAAATTCATACAAATCCAACCGCCCACACAATTACACTCTTCATCTACATTCTTGTTTGCCACTCAATTTTTGTATATATTGTTTAGGTCACCATGAGCACTGCAGGTTACATATACAACCAAAGAGTGGAGAGATACCCAGGGGTGGGGCATGTACCCTCCTCTCTTGTGGTAGTTAAATAAAAGTTCATAATTATACGTATTGTTATTAGCACTTTACAGTGGCCAGCACTGAAGCTCTGACAGCAACATGTACTGCAGCCTGTTGCTCTATCAACAGTTTTAACTACAATGGGGGTTCTGTAATAGTTCATTTGGGGGTGGGGGTGAGGGGTGGGAGGAGATGCTTTTACCCCACCCTTTTGACAAATGAACTTAAACTATAAACCTAAATCTCAGTGAATATGTCAACAACAACTGTAATATACATGACATGTGTATCTTGCCTGGTACAATAGCCCAGAATTGTACCTGAATACAAGCATGAGATTACTAATCATCATTCTCAGGTACTGTAGGTCATTCTTAGGTACTTTAGAGGTTGTAGCTGAGAATGTACCTGAGGGAGTCTAAAATATCCTGGGTGCATGGCATGTCCCATCATGTGTGTAAACTAGCTATGAACACACAAAGATGTTTATACCATTGTCCTCCATTACTCTCATTGTGACTCCCCTTTAGTCATTCCTAGATGAAAGTCTGACTGATAGTACTGTTTCTAAAACCTGTATGCTAAATTTTTATTACTGTGGAGCTTTGGAAAATACTTTTTTTGAAGTTGTTAGCTTTTTAGCTGTACTTGCAAACGTGGAACGCATTTTGCTATATAGAACCAAATTGTGAAACACAAATTGTCTAGTTGGTTATGCCCTCAGATTCCACCATATCTTGGGTGTGTGTCTCTTTAAAGGCAAATATATATTTAAGGGGATACAAGATGTAAGTATAGTTCAGGACCATAATCTCCCTTAATCAGTTCACAAACTTAGCTATCAATACGATATGTTAGATATGTATAAGGTTTTTAAGGCTTTTCAGCAAACGTGACTGATAGTAACATGTATAACCTTCAGTAGAGTTTGATGCATTAAAATATTATTGTTATACATACAGAAGTAAATTATAGCCAAACTACCTCAAATTTGAGTTTAATCTGACGACAAAACTACATAAATTATGACGTTTGTTGATTTATCTCACAGTATTGTACATAACCCCTATGCCTCACTCCTGGATATCTCTTCATGTTTTGGTTGTATATGTACCTGCAGTGCTCATGGTTAGATTAAAAAAAAAATTGAATGGCAAACAAAGAATGTAGATTAAGGGCGTAACTGCATGGGCAGTTGACTTTATATGAATTTGCTGCTGGTAAAAATTTGAAATGGAATATGCTATGAACTTGCAACAAGTATCAACTTGTTTCTTGGATAAAGATCTTCAATTTGCCTTGAACAAATTGAGTGTTGTATGGGTGATATATAGACAAAGGTCACTATTTTTGAGCATAAAATGAACTGTAGAGGATACCAAAGGTCAAATCTGTGGTGGCTCCACATCTCAAAATACACTTCATGATGGATAGATACTATGTGCAAAGTTTCATACTTTCTGCACAAAGTGGATAATATTTTGGCTAAGCCGCTCTACTATATGTATGCCTTTGACAATATAAAAACTATTAATCACAGTTTGTGTATGTGTGTTTATAGTAGCTAATGGCAAACTATGAGTCAATAATTCTTAATTAACAAGTTGCGTGGTATCTTGTTATCATAGATCGTCAACATGACATCATAGATCATCAACATGACATCATAGATCATCAACATGACATCACTACAATAATCATGTCGTAATAACTATAAACAGAGCCGCTAGCACAGACACTCTCACTACTAGAGACCAGTGATAGTATTGTTCACTACATCATTGATGATGTTGGTAGTGTATTACATTATAACAGTGATCCTCACTAAGGAACTGGTGATGGCTACTGATCAGTGTAGTGTTAAATCTCCTTTCTACCCTTTGTGAGGAGGTCTATAACAATAACCCAGAGAGTCAAGATATTAGGATGTCAGGACATGTCAGGATATTACTTTATCACTGAAGATCCCACCAGGGTGTATTGTGGGATGTCTTATACTGGATCATCTTGTTTGAATATTTACAACAATAATCCTGAAACTGGTAACAAGTCAGGATACTATCATCTAATCCAAAACAGACAAGTTGTAAAAAAGAGTGCAGCCCTCAAAAAGGCTATGGTGAAAAAAATATGTGAAATCCAAGGTGGCAGCCAAGAAATGGCTATGATGGTATGTTAATGGTAAAACTATTAACAACAATTCAGGTGAATTTGGCGCCGAATCCTAGTGAAACTTGGAGAAGGCACCAAATTCACCTGAATTGTCACTATTAAATTTTTTTACCATTAACCTACCATCACCATTTCTTGGCTGCCACCTTGGATTTCACAGTTTTTTCACCCTGGCTTTTTTGGGGTGCACTTTTTTTCACAGCTTGGCTGTTTTTGATTAGATATAGTGAACATGATCAAACAATTGATGGTGCTTATGGTGATTCCCTACAAATCCATTATGGTAGTCCATGTCAACACAGTCACACTGTAAATGAAGTGGCAAACAATATCAAAAGCAGCCAAACTGTGAAAATAGGGCGGGGGTGTGAAAATAGGGTGGAGCTGTGAAAATAGTGTGGAGCTCTTCAAAAATGGCGATGCAAAGTCCAATATGGTGACCAACAGATGGCTGTGAAGGTAGATAAATAGAATTGATGACAGGTAAGATGAATTAGTGCTGCCTCCTCCAAGATTAACCTTGGCGTATATTTAACATGGCTTCTCTAATCACTTACTCAGTTATTTGTTTGCAAATAGACAGTAAATAGCTTTATATGGTGAGCAATTATTCCCTTTAACTTTGAAACAATTACACGGGTGCTCCAATATTTGATTACATGACAATCACTAACACAGTAACTATATATTTGATGAAGGGGGTTGAGTATTATTGCCATATTTGTCAATACAGAATATTTCTGGCGCATGAGAATTTAGTTTTCATCACAATCAATACACACAGCATATTACATAACACATTCATATGGTGGACACTAACAACAAGAAACTCACTTTTCTTTAAATGCTACTGTTACCATGGATACAGAAGGGTGAGACATGCGGTGATCAAAAGAAATCAAAAGTTGTGTAAAGCCACACAAGTGAAAATCATCAATCATCAAAGTGACATCACAACCACAACTACAATAACACACATCACCATGGTGACTAACAATATGTGGTACATGAATAAGGGCAAGAAACGTATAACCAAGGGATTACTATGGCTTCTCTAAACATAGACTATGCTTTTTATTATGGCTTCTCCATTATTAACTCTTGGTATAACTAGTGTAATTTAACTTCATTAAAATAATAAAAGTAGGAGAACAAGAGATGAATGATGGTAGCTATTACAACATCATTATTGCTCTTGATTCGTACTACTGTGTAACATAGCTGACAACGAAGTGTACTGGATACTTCACTTTTCAGAGGATAATTGATGTAGCTGGGGCGCATGGCACCATTTCTTTCTTTTGATGTGGTATGTGTGGGTTCACCAGTTAAAAATTGGAATTTTCAACTACAGTAGGGATCACAACACATTGATAAGAAGTACTGAAACAAGCTGGAGTAGTGCGTGATATTAAATCACAGTAAAACAATAAGAAGTGTTATATCCCTACTGTGCATTTCCATTATGGTATCTTGAGCACAGTAGGGATATAACACTTCTTATTGTTTTACTGTCATTACATACAGGAATATTACATACCTAAACATGTAGTGTATGAGTATTCATCCCAACAAAATGAGATGAATACTCACAAGCAAAACAGGTGCCACACCCTTTAATTAGCAGTTTTTTGTTTTTTTTATTGCTCACACTCGCAAGACGGTGTTACATTTGACTGGTACTGTACTCTAATTGTGTAGTCATCATTGTGATTAGGAATCAACTAAAGTGTCCTGATTATCAAGGTGTCCTGATGATCAAGGTGTCCTGGTTATCAAGGTGTCCTAATTATCAAGGTGTCCTGGTTATCAAGGTGTTCTGATTATCAAGGTGTACTGATTATCAAGGTGTCCTGATTATCAAGGTGTCCTGGTTATCAAGGTGTCCTGATTATCAAGGTGTCCTGGTTATCAAGGTGTCCTGTCCTGATTATCAAGGTGTCCTGATTATCAAGGTGTCCTGATTTCTCCAGGTCAATTTAGTAAGGATCGTCTTAACTAGTTCATTGCTAAGTGTCCATGTCATACCGTACGCAAGGAAATTTTGACGTCAAAAAATTTTGACGAATTTAACGAATCGGTTTAATTCGTCAAATTTAAATTCGTCAAATGTTTATAAGCGCCCTTAAAAGTACAGGTTTTGCCTACAATTTCTTGATTTTCGTCAACATTTTATTCGTCAAATCTGCCAAAGTCTGAATTCGTCAAATTTTTTGACATCTAAATTTCCTTGCGTACGGTAACAGGTTACACTCTATTGCATTACTGAAGGTCAAAGGACTCACAACAAACTCACCTTCTTCCTCCCATACGAGCTCTCAGTTCCACACACTCTTCACCAGTATCAAGTGATAATTTACAATTGATCAGAACATTTGATTGGTTAACATCACCTAGTAATACAAATGTAACCATGGCAACATCAAATTGCTATTATTCTGGTTACCATGGCTACCAGCTGGTTGAGGTGTAGCACACTTTAGTACAGAGATTTCATCCAATGAAGGAACACAGTCAGTGAGGTCTAGTGATATTAGCTCCATCTCACCTACCAGGGAATATCATCAATTATAATCAACAGTGTTCGCCCTCCAGTGCCAAACTGGTAAAGCAGATAAAAACACCTACTACTAAATATGTTGCTAAGAGGTTGTAATCTAACTAGTATATTAATTAAAAAATGAATTTGGGAACCAAGTGTTAGAAAGTAGTGAAACAAGAGATGATGATGATGGTATTACAGCATAGCTTGGTGGGAAAATCCCTACATTGGCACAATGTTCAGTGCCAAAGTAGGGATTTTCCCACCAAACTATGCTGTTATTGTAATACCATCATTCATCTCTTGTTTCTCGCTTGGATGCTAAATTCATTTTAAATTAATACTTTTTAATATACCAGTTTGCTTGGTTTCTTGTTATAGCATACAGCTATACACTTGTGACTGTTCTATTAGGGTGACTGTTGTATTAGAGTATCTTGAGTCAACCTTTCACTTACCGGGGGACATGCCACTGTTTCATTCTTCACTGTCTCAGTGCTAGCTACAGCTAGACTAATAATAACAGAGTGCAGTCATTGTGATCGCGTAAATAGATTGATCAGAGGAGTAGTCTCTGCACTAGATCGCTACTCATCCATCAATCCAATCAACAATCCATTGGCATTGAAATTATTGGCAATTGTTCATCTATCATCTATCTATTGGCCTCGATCCAATCGTGAAATTACAGGCATCTACTGAGCATAAGTGCTTTAAATAATTTGGGGTATCTAAATTGATGCTTAAAGAAAGTGATGATATGGTAAATTAACGCCTTGATATGATTTCGTTGCATGAAGATGACGAACAGCCTGATTGAAGATAAAATGAAAGACAAGGCGCAGAGGGCACACACTCGTCAGAACCTCAAAAGGCACATCCCACTGGTGAGTTTGTTATTGTAGTGTGAAATGGTGGACGTGCGTTGCTTTGTTTGGCCTCCAGCCTTGCGACTGTGGTCAGGAAGGCAGGCAGATGAAATCTCGAGTTTTGGTGAGTTTTAAAAAAATTCTACAGTATATCCAGCCGCTGTAAGTGTTTTCTTGTTTTAATGCTGTATTTGATGTGAGATGGAGCCCGTAAAGGTGATTTTTGTTGTGTAAGATGTCTCTAGGATGATTTTAAAGATGGAGTTTTAGGCAGCGCATGTCACTTTTGGGGGATCCCTACTTACACAGGAGATTGTACTATCACCCATAATGTACACACCACACACGGACAGACTGACCTACTCCAGTTGGCAGACACCGACCCAACACATCATCAACATGATCCTTTATCCATGGTAACAGGTAGGGTGATCTGGTGACTATCCTATCAACAATAATGTATTCTAATATTATCACACAGTTACTAATGTGAGCCTAAATAAGAACACCATATGTTGAAACTTCTGCGGTTTAACAAAAATATCCAGTAAACATCTAGGATTAAATTTCGTAGATTTAGTAAATGCACAGAAACAAGACTATACTCTTGATAAAAATAATCTAGTATAGTTGTAGTTTAGAATGTGATATCATTTTATAGTTTATTATCTATCCACACATGACTACTCAGTTTTCACTAATCATAAGACAACATTGATCAAGACAATCATTAAATGTCTCTTGTCTTTGAATGCTTCCTCCTCCAGTTAAGGAAATTTGTTCTGAAGCAAGAACTAAACACTTCTGAATCAGATGTTTACTAAATGATATCTACACAGGGAATTTCCTACGCTATATTCATATCCAGCCAAGTGTATTCATGGTCAATAATATGGTACAAGAAGGTCTTCTCCTCCTAGCAACCAAGTAGCAGGTTGTTGACAGTAATCACCAAACAAGGTATCATAAACCTTATTAGTACTTTGATCTGATCATTGTGTCAGCTAACAAGTGTCCATATGACAAACCACTTATCAAACTACTGCTACTATTGCTGAAACGAATTTTACTATTCTAATATTGGTGACAAAAACAATTATTCTTTTATTTCTGTGTACCAAAACATTTGTTAGGCAGTAAGGTAAAGCCTAGGAACTATTTGTATTGCTACATATTTTACATTATTAACATGCCACTTTGTTCACTACCTAAACCACATCAAGGTTGGCTTTGTCCATCTGAGCACAGTTCAAAAAGTGTTCAAATAGTTTGTTAATGAATAAAAAATCATATAGTCATTCTAACCAAATGGTCAAATATCTGAAAAATCTTTATATTAGAGTAATGCATGTACCATCAGGTAAATATGTATATTAAACACTGAGGTTGGTTACAATTAATTCACATACAACCACATTAGATGCATAACTAACCATTCTTTGATGAGATGATTTAGCCAATGACAGCTCTCTGTTGGGAGGAGTGGCTTCTTTGCTGGTGGTGGTGGTCTATTGGGGGTGTGGCTGGGGTTCATGTGATGTGTCATCACCCATAGCAACAATGGAAGGAGTAACAAGAGAAGCCATATAGTGAGTTGTAGATATCCGACCAACCAGGTGGCAGCAATTGCTAAACTGAACCCCACCCACCTCATGTTAACCCATCACCTGATGTGCTATAAATAGAACAAATAACCATGACAACAAGATCTGGTAGTATTGTATGGCAACATAGTTATGAGAGACATTTTTTACACCGTGTAGTTTTCATTGCTTCTATGAAACAAAATGTCCCTCTAATTCACAATAAGGACACAACAGACACAAACAGCATCAACCAGGTACAACACTCTAATTTCAACAATAAAGGATAAAGACTAGAATCACATTCTGATGTGGTTGACAGGTGTAGCAAGGTCACAGTACACTTATTCTATTGTGTGCATAAGAAATGGTTCAAAACTATGACAACCACATTTACTATTTCCCGCTCCCAATACATAGAATTTGACAAAACACTCTAATAGAACAGTCAACACTGACATATACCATTATGTACACACCAGACAATAATGAAACATTAATCTCCTACAAACCCTGAATATAGAATTTCACTGTCCACTACAACTACACACTACCAACAATACACCCATTGCAGTGGCAGATACAGGAGGTTGCATTGGTTTCAGCTGAAACCCCCTCTGAAAAAGTGCGCGCACCCCTAATTTATTTACGATTCCTGTGAGTGATAAAATCACCAACAGTTATGCATAGTGTATCACATTGGGACCTTTTCTACTGACCAAAATTTCATACTTTTACCGTTGAAGCACCTCTATAAATAATTATCGATTTAGCGCTGTTTTGCTTCAAAACTTTCTGTGAAGGCCTGGATCAACTATGAAACAATATTTTGGAGTGATTTTTATGATTCACTATAGATCTATGTAGCTATAGGCTGCTGAGCTATAAGACTGAGTTAACAACCCCAGCTGGACTATTGCTGGTGGGATCACAGTTATTGAAAATTCCTGAACCTGAAAATTCCTAGATCCGCCACTGCAACATGCTCCCACAGGCACCAGACAGTTTGTGTGGAGGTGGCAAATAAATTAGTGTTGCACACTTTCCAAGAACACACTGAAATGAAATCAGATTACATCACGATATTGTGTTGTGCCAAGAATGATGTAATAATCATGTTAGTCACCTCTGTGAGCTAACTAAGGCAAAATTTGTACTGGTAAAGCCTTGGTGATGTATTTGAAACAGACTTTCTTGAAAATTCTGCCATTTCGCAAATCCATAGTGAACCATATTCCTTCCTTTACCAATGCTTGTAAGAGCCCTGTAGTGCCTGTACTAGGGGAACAAAGATCCTGAGTTCATGGTGCTGTTAAATTTTCGTAAAAACAGTTTGTAATTTAGATTCAGTTGTTTATTACACTAATAATTTGAATAATTGGTGTTGTTGTCTGCCAAGCGATCTGATTGGCTCTGCAACATTCCAGCAGTAGTCAAGGAGTGTGTACAACAGTGACCAGATGGTATATTTCCCCTCCCCCCCACACACACACGCACAAACCGTCTGGCACACGAGACTAATGCTCCTATAAAGCAACACTAAACAGATCAACTGACAAAACACTCTAATAGAACAGTCAGCACCATCAGTGACATGTGTTAATACAACGTACATAACATTTTTGATCACAGAGTTATTGTTTACTTGTGTGCACCTTTTTGGATTTTTACACCACCAAGAATACTGGATACAACTATATTAACACTGTGGTAGTTGATTGACAACATCAATACTGTAGTGTTGGCTTCCGTGAACAATAGATCTTGTTATATGGAAAGTTACAGCCTTGTGTGATGCTCTCCGTCCTCAACTGGTCATACATACGTAAAACCTCTTAGTGGCCACCTTATTAATAAGACCACCTTATTTTACAACGAGTAAGTATATGTGTAGGCAACACAGCATTATAAAGAACACTATGACAAGGACCTCTGAAATCAATCCAGTCAGAATCGAAAACTCAGACCATTACAATTACAAACATAAGAAAGCCATCATGTGGTGCTAGTCCTTGTGCTGTCAGCAAGGATAAATGAGATGCAAAAGTGGATACTGGTAATCCACGAAGCAAGCATTGTATACACTGTGGTATGGCTAAAAGGCAACTGTCGAGCTGAAGCAACGTCAAACTGTGAAAAAATAAACCTATAGCCTTAGCCATTACGCTTGCCCATTAGTCAGTCAGGCATTCAGGCAGTCAATAGACTGAACAGATTATAAAAAATTGCAGCAATCTATTGGAAGCAAGTATTTTTGGGTTTGGTTATAGCTAACCAATACTGATCCATGAGGGTATTACAAACAAAACTCAAAGAGACAACTACACTATGTCTTCATCTGTTAGCTAAGTCAGCAGCCGGACCTGAGGCTCGATGAACAATGTTAATGACACTTTAGTAACCAAGCCAAAAGTTAGTGATACAAAATGTTGCATAGTTGCTCACTACATGAAAGTGAAGTAGTCAGTTTCCTGACTATATTTCAGTCATGGATGATGAACTATTAGCAAGAGTTCATAATACAGATCCATTATGAACTCTTGCTATTAGTAATAAATTCTGTCAATACAGCTAATGACAACAAAAGATCATGACTGTTTCCTAATATGGAGCTGTCATAACGTATAGGGGGAAAGTTTTGATGGGAAAACCTTTCATGGATGTTTCGGTCCATGTTCCCATGAATGCTACTGCTAGTTACCTGTGATTATCTATCTGGATTAGTTGACATGTGAAATTTGTTTTGACAATGTGGAAAGTCCTGCAGCAAGTTTTGATTAGCAAAGCTTTCATGGTAGAGGACAAACAAACTTCTCGTTAAACTTTTGCAGTGGACGATAGCAAGGCAGTGCCCACTTAAAGCACTTAAGTGTGTATGTAAATCAATTGATCAGAGTGGGCGTGGCTCCACATAAGCATACACAGCATTGACATAGTTTCATTTTAGACTGCTACAAATAATGAAAAATGGGTGTGGCTCCATGTATGACTGTAGACAGTGATATGTAATCCTGATAAGCGGACGTGCCTCACAAAAGAAACTGGGTTTGTTCCTATATGATATACCACAAGTTTAATAAGACATCAATCATTGATGGGTTCCGTCCTTTGAAAGTTTACAACATGTTTGAAGACAAACACTAGACACATCAACACCTGCTAAGCTAGTATGATCACTTGTAGTCTGTGATATATAATTAGGTAAAGCTAATGACAATATCTATCAACATGTTGGGATATAGCTACTGTTAATGTTGTGTTCACTACTGATATGGTAACAATCACAACATTGTTATATTACAGATTTCAACAGTATTGTGTTGAAGAAAACAAACAATATTATAATGAAATGAAAAACAGTACATGGGGTACACAGAGTGGTAACACATTCTTGTTTGTTTTCTTTATCAGTTACTCTGACACAACACACATTACCTGGTCACGCTTGATCTTAATGTGTTTCACTATGTTGTGGGAAAGTATTGTAAACATGTCTACAAACAGCAGGTTACCACAGCTACTTATTCAAGAACACAAAACTCTGGATCCATTTACCAGGTAGGCTTTTTACCTTGTATAACGCTGGTACGGGCTTCCCCAGGGGGTAAAATGCAGATAACATATTGTAAAAATGTGCCAAGGATTAAATTTGTTCTCTCTTACACACACACGCGCGCATGCACACACACACGCTTTCAAGTCATCCACAACTTCACATGAAGGAGTGTAATCAAGGTTCTTCCAGTTATAGGTAAATGTTTCTCCCGAAGGTTGGTTGCTGGCAACACATAAGTTCTCTCCAAAGGGTGAATCGTTTGTACCATGTGTCCCGCTCCTGCCAGTAAATTACAATATCTCTCCAACACTTTTTGGTCCATGTACACTACAGGTCTCTTTTTCATCATTTCATCCATACAAAAAGATCTGAGGTAGCCTATACTTATCTATGGCTCAGCTAATGTAAACATCTCTCCATGATTATTTTAGATATTTACTCAAAGCCAAACCTACCATACAAACCAGTTGAATTAAGATGCTGTTGTCAGTGTTCATCCTTGGAGACACCTAATATGGTTCAAATACAAACAGAGAGCCTTAACAGTTCATGTTTCAACCCCATACAGACATGTGGTACAGTGCTCTCTTAGTTCCAATGACAAAAATTGGATGTCATAAACAACTAAAACACAGGAAGCCTTAGCTAATATTCTCAGAGATATCACCATCACTAGACACCACCGAGCCAAGTTGTTCACCATCTCAATCTCCTCACCATCATTCTGTAGAGGAGAAGTATCAGCAACACTTAAACCATCTCCAGCAGTCATTTCATTTGGTCTTTGGAACACTGACAGCTACCTGTTCTCCTTACAAACCTGGTAGTTACACTATCCAACTTATTTATTTATTTATTGATTAGCAAAACCCATTAAGGGTAAAACCAAGAGTTACGCTAATGTACAAAAATCATAGTAGTAATTTAACAAGAACTGCACAAGTAACCTTTAAGTCTAATTCACAATTAATTAAGTCCTTAATATCTACATTATTCCACTCTGGAATTGTCCTTGGCAGAAATGAATAATGGTAACAATTTGTTCTTGCGTACAGTTGCATAATCTGTTGATTGTGGCATAATCTGTTGATTGTGGCATAATCTGTTGATTGTGGCATAATCTGTTGATTGTGGTTTGCTTTGGTAGTTGTTAAGGGGATGGTGCTGTTAGGGGGATGGTGCTGTTAGGGGGATGGTGCTGTTAGGGGGGATGGTGCTGTTAGGGGGGATGGTAGTTGTTAGGGGGGATGGTGCTGTTAGGGGGGATGGTGCTGGTAAGTACTGGGTGTGTATCATTCTACTTAAAAACTTAAAAAGCAAATTAAATGTGAGTGTCTTCTACATTTCTCAAGTGATGGCCAATTCAATGTTTGTAGTATTTCAGTTATACTGTCTCGGTGGTTTCTCCTTCATGGTTTGTGTAGTACAAAGCGCGCAGCACAATGAGAATGTTGTATTATCTCCAACTTTTGTATGGATGTTTGTTGGTATGGATCCCAGATCACGGCTGGAAGTATACAGTGTTAGGTCATCACTAAACTGAGACTCCATTACTAATACAGTGCTTAGCCAAGATTTTGCTGTTTGATCACCAATCAACTTCCTCCTAAGACAAAACAGTACATCAACATCATCACAATCACTCCTCCACGTAGACACTACAGCACTAAAGTATAGATTGAATAGTGCGGGTGCCACGGTGCACCCCGGTGCACCCCGGTGCACCCTTGCTGCAGAATATTTCTAATGCACACATGCGCGCACACTACACACACGCACGTGCGCTCACACACAACACACACGCATATATTCTCTACATGTAGTCTGCAGGACTAGAAACCTTACAACAACATTCACACCATCTATGTAACAGCACAACAACACATTCCAATATTATCCAATTATACCACAATTAGTAATTGTTAGACTAATGTATCACTGAAGCCTTACAAGTCAATAGACAGACACTTGTACATAAGACACTTCATCCTATTGTACTCCATCACTGATAGAGTTCAAACAATATCACCACACAACATCCAACTACCAGTAAACCTTATCATTGTGGTCACATCCAGTAGATGTATTCGATGACCTGTTCACTGTGCTGCTATTAAATGACGAATTGCTGTACTGTAAATCAAGAACAATCATCAAACTTTTAGTCATTCATTGTATCAACGAAAATTAAAACTACGAATTATTTTGTTCACACTTATAGATATTCACTAATTGCTGGTGCCACACACCAAGGGAATACAGTTTATTCTGTATTTCGCGTTTTAGCCCAGTAAGCATACAATCACAAGGAGCTTGCCAGCTTGGGCAATACATGAGTTTGCCTGGCTTGAACCAGTGTAGTTGTTAATGTGTACCTATAGCAGATGTAGATGTATTAGCTGTTTTGAATAATTCAGCCTTCCATCTTGTTTCTGCTACATAGTTACAGTGTTCTTTGACAAATTTTTGTCATTCATAAAATGACGAAAATGCGTTATGAATATTTTCAACACTGAAACATTCAAATAACTGTAGTGCACACTGTAGTGTCAAGTTGGCTCACACTAACACACAGGTAACAAGTTTGTTGTCCAACAGTAGTGGTCAACTAAGTATATACATTGTGTGATGACGACCTGAATGTATACGGAGTGTAGGTGTTGCTTATTGAAACTCTTTATTGTCGAGTATGGCCACCTTGCAAGATCCTGCAACAAATCCCAGCGACCGTATCCTTTTATGAATAAGTCGTATGATGTGTGTCACAATGGGGTAAGGTGCCCTGGTAGTGCAATAGGGCCAAGTGTCCTCAGTATCGAGCAAGGGGCTATTGGTGATGGTCTGGAGCAAGTATTGAATAGTCACCTACATGGTGTTGACAAGGCTTACAGACAAGAAAAACCTGTTAATGGAGCTTCAGAGTATGTTCCTGATGAGGGTGCACCGGGTGTTGATAATACAAAGGTAGGGAAGCCCACTGGTGACCAGGAGGTCATCCCAACCAAGCCAGGTAGTCCAAATAAATATCCCAGCCAGGGGAAAGGTGTAACATGCTCAAGTGGGGCATACTCGACCTCTCCCGAGCCTGACCCATATGAAATTTGGGATTTAGAATTCAGTAGATCCTGGGAGGCTGAGGAACAAGTGGTCACTATTCAACAGATAGTTGATGTCCAGGGACGGCTTAAAGAATGTATTGGGTTTTGGACAGAAGTCCTGCAGGCCCCAGCTACAGTGCTGGGTTGGATACAAAACGGTTATAAGCTTCCCCTGATGTACGCACCAGCTCCATTTGAGCAGCGTAACTATGCCTCAGCTTTTAACCATCAAAAATTTGTCACTGATAGTGTCAAGGAACTCCTAGCTAATAGGTGCATAAGAGAAGTCAAGGAGAAGCCCTTTGTTTGTAGTCCCTTATCAGTAGTAACTAACCAGGAGGGAAAATGTAGACTGGTGCTCAACCTTAGATATTTAAACCAATACTTACGTAAGGACCAGTTCAAGTACGAGGACCTAAGGATTGCCATGCTAATGCTAAACAAAAATGATTTCCTATTCAAGTTTGACCTAAAATCTGGACACCACCACCTGGATATATTTGAGCCTCACCAGTCCTACCTTGGGCTTACTTGGGAGTGGAATAGTACACAGTCCTATTTTGTATTTACTGTCTTGCCTTTTGGGTTATCCACAGCCTGCTATGCTTTTACAAAGTTATTAAGGCCATTAGTAGGATACTGGAGGGGCCAAGGGTTAAGAGTAGTCCTGTACCTGGATGATGGAATAGTGGCCATCGAAGGTCTAGACAAAGCTATCGAAGCTAGCAAGAAGGTAAAGGTAGATCTAGCCAGCGCGGGTCTAATAGCTAATGAGCAAAAATCTCAGTGGGAGCCCGAGCAGAGGTTAATATGGCTGGGTTTTGAGATTAGCCTGCATGTAGGTCAACTTTTCATCCCTCAGACAAAGTTGACAGATACCTGTGAATTACCAAAAATCGTTATGTCACAAACAAGTTATACCAGCAAGGCTTTTGGCTAGCATGATTGGTAAAATAGTTTCAATGTCACTGGCCCTTGGGCCAATTACCCGTCTGATGACTTGTGGCATGTATGCTGTCCTGAATACAAGGGTGTCATGGTGTCAACAGTTGGCATTGTCGGCAGAGGCAAAATCCGAAATGCTGTTCTGGCAGAACAAAATGAACCTGTTCAATGGACAGGACCTATGGCCAAAACCATCAGCAGTAAGGGTGGTATACTCAGATGCCAGTAATACGGGGTATGGTGGCTACACTGTGGAACATGGTGGTCAAATTGCAAATGGCCAGTGGTCAAAAGAGGAGGCAGCGCAAAGTTCAACATGGAGAGAATTGAGGGCAGTCAGAATGGTCCTAGAGTCCTTTGAATCTAAATTACAGAACGAAAGGGTGCGTTGGTTTACCGATAACCAAAATGTAGTGAGAATCGTATTAAATGGGAGCAAGAAGTCTGCCCTCCAACAAGAGGCCCTGGCAATCTTTGACACCTCAGTAAAGGCAAGAATCCATGTGGAGCCCGAGTGGATCCCCAGGGAAGAGAACCAAATAGCTGACTATATCAGTAGGATAGTTGACCACGACGACTGGATGCTGAATCCACTGGTGTTTGGGGAATTGAATGTCTTATGGGGACCACATACAAGTAGACATGTTTGCTGATGGGTACAACAGCCAAATTCCCCGTTTTAACTCCCGCTATTGGTGTCCAGGCTCAGAAGCTATCGACACATTCGCATGCAATTGGGGCAATGAAAACAACTGGTGGTGCCCCCCTATGTTCTTGATCCCCCGACTGCTTAAACATGCAAGCATATGTAAGGCCTCAGGTACTCTGATTGCCCCAAAGTGGCCGTCGGCCCCATTTTGGCTCTTGTTGTTCCCCAATGGAACCCACCCAGCAAGTTTTGTAGTAAGGATACGGGAGCTTCCTAGAATGGAGTACTTAATCATGCCAGGTCACTCGGGGTCCACGCTATTCAAGGGGGTCCCAAACACAATGGTACTAGCTTTGCACCTAAACTTCCAGACATCCAAGGATACCTAGTGATGGTTGCAGCCCAGAGAGCTGTTGGTATGACCCCGGAGTGGTCACAGTCTAGAGGGCTGTTGCGTATGACCCAAGAGTGGTCACAGTCTAGAGGACTATTGTGTATGACCCAAGAGTGGTCACAGTCTAGAGAGCTGTTGTGTATGACCCAAGAGTGGTCACAGTCTAGAGGACTGTTGTGTATGACCCAAAAGTGGTCACAGCCTAGAGGGCTGTTGTGTATGACCCAAGAGTGGTCACAGTCTAGAGGACTGTTGTGTATGACCCAAGAGTGGTCACAGTCTAGAGGAATGTTGTGTATGACCCAAGAGTGGTCACAGTCTAGAAGGCAGTGGGGTATGACCCAACAGCCTGGACCATGGTGATGGGACTAGCTGGTGAGCCTAGTTTCTCTCTTACTGCATGGCTTGTCATTCTGTAGATATATATTCGCAAGGCGCGTGGGCAGCAGTGAAGGAGGTCGAAGACCCAGAGCTTCGGGAACTGGCGGACAAGCTCCCAAACACTATCCTGCATAGTAGAGCAAATTCCACAGTGAAGAAATACCTTGCAGCATACAAACGGTGGAAGAGCTGGGCTAAGAGGTATGGAATGCCAGCAATCCCTGCCAAAGAGCACCATGTTGGCCTCTACTTGCAACACCTTGCTGATACAGTTGGCTCAAAATCGGCAGTGGAGGAAGCATGCAATTCCCTGGCATGGGTACACTCTACTGCAGGCTTAGTCTCTCCATCAGCCTCCCCCCTTCGTTAAAGCTATCCTAGAGGGTCTTCAGAGATCTTTGGCTAAACCTGTTGTCAAGAAAGCTCCCATGACGGTAGCTATGCTACAGCGGATGGTGGAAGATGCAAAGATGAGTGGCACCCTAACTGATTTAAGACTTACCACTGCATGCCTGTTATCTTTTGCAGGGTTTTTGAGGTTCAGCGAACTGGTGAATATTCGGCCCTGTGATATCTCTGTCTATGAAGAGTACATAGTGCTACATATTCCACATAGTAAGGGAGACCAGTTGAGAAAAGGAGAGGAAGTAGTGATTGCCAGATGTGGCTCAGCCACCTGTCCAGTCAGCAAGCTGGAAGAATACATAAGGAGAACACAGATCTCATGGAGGGATCAAAGGTTTTTGTTCCGCCCAATATGTAAGACCAAGCTGGGAGACAGGTTGCGTGAGTCGGGCAGCATAAGTTACACCTGCCTTCACAGGCTTTTTAAAAATAAGCTTAGAAATCTGGGCTATGATCCAAAAGATTTTGGGCTACACAGTATGAGAGTTGGTGGAGCTACCAAGGCGGCTAATGCTGGAGTCCCCGACAGGTTATTCAAGCGCCATGGTAGATGGAAATCAGAAAATGCGAAGGATGGATACATAGAGGATTCATTGGAGCACAGATTATCCGTAACCAAACAGCTTGGCTTATAATGTAAAGTTCAGTTTGTAGTACAGTCCTATCTTTGTCACCCTAGAGTTGGTTAACAGTTTGAAAAACAGTAGCCCACGCTTGGTGGCGCACAACCCAGTGTTAGTGTGTTGTGGGTGGTAAGGGTAATAGTATGGTGAGGGAGGTGTATTTTCTGTCGGTTGAATGTAATGAATTAGACAGAAAATAAGCTCCCGCATGAATACTATTGGTGGTCACGTGAGCCTCTCTCACGTGACATAAAGGTTTATAAGGCTAAGTTAGGTGTGGTTATTCATTCTATGCCACGTGTTAAGGCTAGTGGGGTACACCCACCCACCCTCTCTAGTGTGATGGTGTTTAAAATGAAAAGATTTTTTATATATTTTCTTTGACTATCTTTAGATAGATTTGCTGATGATAGTGGACAAGAGACATGCTGGAATTTTAAACTGATTTGTTGGTGCATACACATACATGAGAGTAGAGCAAATTTAGGGTTTTTCCTGGTAGGCAAAAAAAAATATAAAAAAATGCCTGCCAGGTTTTTTCCTGAGGCTGTTTTGGGCTGGGCAGTCTCAAATTTATTATTTCTCTCTTATCATTAGTTGTTGCTAAGCCCCCACTCTCCAGTTGTACATGCATAGGTAGTTGTTGTATGCAGTTGTAAGTGTGCAGTTAACAGTTTGAAAAACAGTAGCCCAAGTTTGGTGGCGCACAACCCAGTGTTAGTGTGTTGTGGGTGGTAAGGGTAATAGTATGGTGAGGGAGAATACTGGTATATGGAGATTTTAAATGAACTGTTTGATGGCTTTATAAGGAGACTGGTAAATACCTCCACATCAACAAAATTAAATTATTAACAAATTATATACTCCCACACTATCAACAATTATTATCGATGGCTTCTAGTACTGATTACCATGTTAGGACCACAATAACTGGTCAATTAGGACACCTTCACAAGGTAACACAAATGTACTAACATACTTGCGATGGTGGGCCATCAACGTGCTATATATAACCACATTGTTACCTTATTACACTCTTGAACCATGCAGTAAAGCCCATCACATCAGCTCTTGGTAATATCAAATATCAGTTATTGGTACCAAGAGCCCATAAAATATAGAGGATGTCTTTCTCTATTATGGGCTCCTGCTGCCAGCATTAACATGGCTTAATTGAATATGTTGCTATATATAATATTTATGTTGGCTAGCTGCTGAGGTTGCCATCGGTTACCACTAAAACTAATTTACTAGCCATCCCATTGGCTGGTTGTTTCCTAACTAACAATGTGATTGGCTCTACAGTACCTTATCAAAATGTCCTGATTATCAAGGTGTCCTGATTATCAAGGTGTCTTGATTATCAAGGTGTCCTGATTATCAAGGTGTCCTGATTATCAAGGTGTCCTGATTATCAAGGTGTCCTGATTATCAAGGTATCCTGATTATCAAGGTGTCCAGAAGATGCACAATTTTTACCCTAATAAGATTGTTGTTACCAACTGAAGTGTGTAATGCATACCCTACAACTGTTCACAAAAAGACTTCACCTGCCGTTAACGTATCTCTGAAGTTGGTTTTCACCACAATTGTCACCAGGAAACAGATAAATGATAATTTTTCACAACAAAGTATTCTGGGGGGAAAGGGGAATTAAAGGCATTACCAGTCTTGATTGTGGTTGATTAGTCTTGATTGTGATTAACTAGTCTTGATTGTGGTTGACTAGTCTAGATTGTGGTTGACTAGTCTTGATTATGGTTGACAATAATTCTTTTGGTAAAAACACAAACCACAAAACAAGGTATATAACAATACAGCATGTTATTCAAGGCCACAACACATCTATGGACAAGCCTTTACATGGATAGCTGTTGTGCTAGACTGTACCATCTCTTGTCTACACCTCAACTTGTGGGACAACACACCATTACTTACAGCATAGATACTATAGGCTTACTATAGTATCTATGCTTACAGATAGTGAATGAAGCCATATAAGTGTAACACAGCCTTTGATGTATTTTTACTCGATTTTTTTATTAGCTTCATCAGTTGAACGGTAACTGCACCTCTCTTCACTACACATAAACTGAGCGACTACTCATTTTCCTATCACTAAAAACAACTACTCTAATCGTGATGGATTAGTTGTAGTACTCTAATATCTATGGTCTAACCAGCCGCGATCGAGCGGGTCAGAACACACCATTGCGAGCACCATTGGTGTAAATAGCGATCTAGTATGTATCCCGACCTCCAGTCACAACATTCCCTGTACATACTACATACGGTACCTTCAGTTCTGTCCAGATTGTAGATTATCGCCACAACCAACTCGTCTTTGTAGCACCCGAGTGTAGGACTCTCAACGGACCCTTTCAATTGTTGTGTATTTATATAAATAATACAGTATTTAGCTGAATGCTACCTTTTCGCGAAATACATCTTGTAAGTTGTACAGTGTTGCCATGCTGTGAATAAAGTTCATAGATTTATGAACTTTTTGTCTTGTTTGTGAACCTGAAATAATCTATGAACTTTTTTATGAACCTGGAGTAATCTGTGAACTTTTTATGAACTTTTGGCAATTTTAGTTGGTAACCTTTTTTTTTTCTTTTTTGCTCTTCAGTGCCCTACTAACCCAGAGATCCACCTATTTATAATGTGTAGGCTAGTTTTCGGAAAGTGACTATGGATTTATGAACTTTTTATGAACAAATTTATTTTTTCACATGAACATTTGGAGCAAATCATCTGGCAACACTGAGTCGTTGTATAACAGTAACAGTGTGTGTGGTGACCACACACACCTACATATAATTGCTACAGTATATTTGTTCTCAGGATAAATCTCAGCATACTGCATGGCTAGTACTGCACATAACAGATACAACAGTTCATATCTCATTTCACTTTGATTTTTTCCAATGGCTCACCCTCTTTTATCTGTTGTCAAGAAACTTGCTAGTGGCTAATGAGGGCTCAAGGTGTAATGATAATTTGGACACTTTGTCTGTTCAGTGTAAACTTAAAGACTCTGTGTGTTTGGAATCCTGCTGTAAAATTTGGAATAGACTCAGTTTGTTGGGGTATCATTCTGGTCACCTTTCCTTTATCCTGCAAGCTGCTCCCCCCGCAATGGCATATTCAGTATGATCTCTCTGTGGTTATACACACTTCAGTGTTTTGAGGGGGGTTGCCCTAGCCTGTTGCTCTATCTCAAGGCCGTACTTTTACTTACAGACACAATCAAGTTTTGTGTTCTATAGCTTCCAATCTCTCTGGTCTTTTGGCTGAGTTGCAAACCATTCATGTTTATGCAGGAGTTGTCTCTTCAGGCAACCATCCCTCCGATCCATCACTTATCATAACGCCTTACCATCCTGACATTGCATTTTACTACGAATAATATGGCAGTTGTTCTATTGGAATTGACATGTCCTTTTTAGACTCCATCCAACATTTGGAATCTGCAAGAGATTGAAAGCAGATTACTTACAGATTTTATCCGAGCTGGACAGATTAGGAACTCCCTGTTACTATGATACCATCAAAATAAGTGTTCTTGGACATTATCTACAATCATCGATCCCTGTCCTCACTGTGTAGTATTCTAGGTTAATAAGCTACAACATTTTCAAGGTCTCAGGGTAGAAAGATTCTCAATGAAGTTGCTGCAGTATCTATTACTGTGAGTATTTCTGCTGAGGAACTGTGCTAAGTGCATGGTCAGTGGAAACATAAGACAAGGGTGCATTAGATTTTTTCTGTAAATTTTATTGTCTGGTTGTTTGTTTTGTTTTTTTTTACTGTAATTTCTCTCCTTTCCACACCCACCTTATGGTTTACCATGTTTTAGTTACATGTACCCGAGGACACACCACAATTAAGTTTCCATACATTATTTCCATCATCAAAGATGGTTCTCTCTCTCAGAGTATATACCTATTCCCCTTTAATATTAGTACTATAAAGTGTAGCTATCCTCAATGGTCACTCCTCTACACCTTTATGGTTACTTTTCCATGAAGGATTATCCCAAGATGTCCAGAATAACAAGGGTGTGTGCCACTGTTGTTACACGGACAAATTGATACAGCTATAGCAGATTCTTAAAATTTCTATTTTAACACAACACATGCAGAGACAGCATCAGGCCGAAGCTGCACCCTGCACACAACATACATACAATCATAATATTACTTAAGTACAAATTAACATTACTAAAATTAACTATTTCGAAATTGTGTAAATGTTTATGTGTGACTAATTGATCTCCACTAAACTTTTGATTAACACATAACATGCATTATGAGAATGATGCAATAATAATCATTCTAAATAAATTCAGCAAAATTTAAATGGCAGTACTATGAAAGTTTATAATTGCATCAGCAATGAAATTGTTACTGCAATTTAAAGTAACCACTGATAGGATAAGTTGCATTTAACACAAGTGGAAGTGTTAGTCGGTTGACTGTGAATGCTATAATATACCAGCAACACAATTAGGCATGAGGCTATTATGCTGCAAAAATTGAGCATTATGCTTTTGAGCAGTGCTAAAAAATCACCTATTATGCTTTTGAGAATTGGCCATTATTCCCAAAATTATTCCACCATAATTGGTTGATAATGCCAGTTTATTGCTGTATCAGGCCATTTTCATTGATGTTTAAAGCTTCAAATAGTCTTGAATTCTTTAGCTGGTTGCTACATTAGAGTATTTCATTTAATGTGACTGCTTTATTAGAGTAAATAATATTCAGTGACTGTTCTATTAGAGTTTATGACTGCTCTATTAGAGTATCCCGATCTTTTTAACAGAATTGTGCAATCTGCAGATTTTCCTACTGTTAAAGCTTTATTATCACCTCAAAATGCTAGCATAATTCCTGATTCCCACACATACCTATTATGCCCGAAATTATGCTGGCATAATCGCCGCATCCCTAAACACAATAACCTGCCCATGCAGTTAACCCAACACAATGCATGCAGCCACATGCACGACATATAAATCACCAAGTCATATAGTTTTATCTTATATAATATATAATACCCACGCTGACTGCTAATCATTGAAGAATGATGTTTTTGTCAACACTACAAACAAACACTTATTATATTGCAGACAGTATGCACATGTTAAGTCTACAAGGTACACCATTATATAACTTGCACACTGTATAGCAACACTAGCTGCAGCCAGTAAACACTATCAATACAACACTTGAAATATGAAATGATCAATAACAAACCAACAAGGGTAGTTCTTTGACATAGAAATAGTTGAGACACTGAAATAGTACAGTCAAAGATTCTAATAGAGCAGTCCAACTACAACAGCTTCATTGAGGTGCACATTAGTAACCATCACTGACTAAGCAGTGACATACCATAAACAACAAAAAATTAAGGCAAATTTACCATGCAGCTAACAGAGCAATATACTGTGCAGCTAACAGAGCAATATACTGTGCAGCTAACAGAGCAATATACTGTGCAGCTAACAGAGCAATATACTGTGCAGCTAACAGAGCAATATACTGTGCAGCTAACAGAGCAATATACTGTGCAGCTAACAGAGCAATATACTGTGCAGCTAACAGAGCAATATACTGTGCAGCTAACAGAGCAATATACAGAGTAACTGATTGGTTAGTAAAGTTTGGCAAATTTCCTTGATTCGCCAAATTTGCCAAACTTTAGTCACTCCAAACATTTGTTGTTTACAGTACATGGGACTATTGCAAGATCAATCTCACCTCCACTGCAGGACTGTGCTGGCATAAGAGTGGTGGTAATTTGTGATACTGGAAATATTCTATATAATTGATGGCAAAAATAATAATCATTGTTGTTTGCTTACACAAAACCAGCTCAGCTGCTATGCCTCCATCCGTGTATATCCCCAGAAGATTTGAGTCATTGTTGGTTTGAATTTTTTTTCTAAAGATTTGACTGCCAGGCTTTCAGTAGCCTTCCCAATTACAGGTGTGTTATAAACCACATAGTCTGAAGTACTACCAACTAGTGACTATTCTATAAGAATAATTGTCTGCTCCATTAGAGTGTGTATCATTGCACCAACAGGATTAACAAAACTAATTATTATACCACACTATAAATCTGCAGCAGCTACACTCAATAAATGACAGCATACTTGCAGATACTGTGTTTATTTGGTTAACACTGCGGTGGTGTTTATTTGGTTAACACTGCGGTGGTGTTAATTTGGTTAACACTGCGGTGGTGTTTATTTGGTTAACACTGCGGTGGTGTTTATTTGGTTAACACTGCGGTGGTGTTTTATTTAGTTAACACTGCGGTGGTGTTTATTTGGTTAACACTGCGGTGGTGTTTATTTGGTTAACACTGCGGTGGTGTTTATTTGGTTAACACTGCGGTGGTGTTTATTTGGTTAACACTGCGGTGGTGTTTATTTGGTTAACACTGCGGTGGTGTTTATTTGGTTAACACTGCGGTGGTGTTTTATTTAGTTAACACTGCGGTGGTGTTTATTTGGTTAACACTGCGGTGGTGTTTATTTGGTTAACACTGTGGTGGTGTTTATTTGGTTAACACTGCGGTGGTGTTAATTAGCTTAGTTTCAACCCACTAACCAAATTGATAATGGCACTACTCAAGTGCGGCTACTGTTTAAGTTTAACCAAGTAAATAACACCGTATGTTAACAATGACAACATTAGGTAGCTATTCTGGGAATGAACACAATGTACGATGCTTGTCATTGTATGATGCAATTATATTGCAAGTCTATTACAGCCAAATGATATGCCAAATACTCAGACAAGATGATTACAGTGATACAGAACACATGGGCACATTACATGTTGTACATCACATTATCACACCACAAATATTATACATTACAAGTAAACTATAAATATGATCATCTCCTAATAAGGAATTTTTCATATTCACACTTAGCAATACTCTTCTCCATGGTGAAGACACACTTG